>NW_028128904.1:0-92484 GCF_965231255.1 Vanellus vanellus | reverse complement strand
GCCCTCCGGAGCAAAAAATACAAAGGTCCAGCTTCTGCTGCCACAGCAATGCTGCCAGCGGGGAAAAGTGATGCTGGTCCTCACTGCCTCCTGGAACCCCTTCAAATGCCCCAGACAATTTGGCCCTCTCTGCTTTCCTGCGCACTCTAGCCTCAAAAGCACCTTTTTTCACTTTCGCCGCTGTTTGGAGCAAAAAAGACAAACGCCCAGCTTTTGCTGCCAAAGCAAAGGTGCCAGCGGGGAAAAGTGATGCTGGTCCTCACTGCCTCCTGGAACCCCTTCAAATGCCCCACACAATTTGGCCCTCTCTGCTTTCCTGCGCACTCTAGCCTCAAAAGCACCTTTTTTCACTCTTGTCGCCCTCCAGAGTAAAAAAGACAAACGTCCAGCTTTTGCTGCCACAGCAAAGGTGCCAGCGGGGAAAAGTCATGCTGGTCCTCACTGCCTCCTGGAACCCCTTCAAATGCTCCAGGCAATTTGGCCCTCTCTGCTTTCCTGCGGACTCTAGCCTCAAAAGCACCTTTTTTCACTCTTGGCGCCCTCCGGAGCAAAAAGGACAAACGTCCAGCTTTTGCTGCAAACGTGCCAGCAGAGAAAAGTGATGCTGGTCCTCACTGCCTCCTTTAAACCCTTCAAATGCCCCAGACAATTTGGCCCTCTCTGCTTTCCTGCGCACTCTAGCCTCAAAAGCACCTTTTTTCACTTTCGCCGCTGTTTAGAGCAAAAAAGACAAACGTCCAGCTTTTGCTGCCACAGCAAAGGTGCCAGCGGGGAAAAGTGATGCTGGTCCTCACTGCCTCCTTTAACCCCTTCAAATGCCCCACACAATTTGGCCCTCTCTGCTTTCCTGCGCAATCTATCCTCAAAAGCACCTTTTTTCACTCTTGGCGCCCTCCGGAGCAAAAAATACAAAGGTCCAGCTTTTGCTGCCACAGCAAAGGTGCCAGCGGGGAAAAGTCATGCTGGTCCTCACTGACTCCTGGAACCCCTTCAAATGCCCCACACAATTTGGCCCTCTCTGCTTTCCTGCGCAATCTAGCCTCAATAGCATCTTTTTTCACTTTCGCCGCTGTTTGGAGCAAAAAAGACAAACGTCCAGCTTTTGCTGCCACAGCAAAGGTGCCAGCGGGGAAAAGTGATGCTGGTCCTCACTGCCTCCTGGAACCCCTTCAAATGCCCCACACAATTTGGCCCTCTCTGCTTTCCTGCGCACTCTAGCCTCAAAAGCACCTTTTTTCACTCTTGTCGCCCTCCAGAGTAAAAAAGACAAACGTCCAGCTTTTGCTGCCACAGCAAAAATGCCAGCGGGGAAAAGTCATGCTGGTCCTCACTGCCTCCTGGAACCCCTTCAAATGCCCCACGCAATTTGGCCCTCTCTGCTTCCCTGCGGACTCTAGCCTCAAAAGCACCTTTTTTCACTCTTGGCGCCCTCTGGAGCAAAAAAGACACACGTCCGGCTTTTGCTGCCACAGCAAAAGTGCCAGCGGGGAAAAGTGATGCTGGTCCTCACTGCCTCCTGGAACCCCTTCAAATGCCCCAGACAATTTGGCCCTCTCTGCTTTCCTGCGCACTCTAGCTTCAAAAGCACCTGTTTCCACTTTCGCCGCTGTTTGGAGCAAAAAAGACAAACGTCCAGCTTTTGCTGCCACAGCAAATGTGCCAGCGGGGAAAAGTCATGCTGGTCCTCACTGCCTTCTGGAACCCCTTCAAATGCTCCAGGCAATTTGGCCCTCTCTGCTTCCCTGCGGACTCTATCCTCAAGAGCACCTTTTTTCACTCTTGGCGCCCTCCAGAGCAAAAAAGACAAACGTCCAGCTTTTGCTGCCACAGCAAAGGTGCCAGCGGGGAAAAGTCAAGCTGGTCCTCACTGCCTCCTGGAACCCCTTCAAATGCCTCGGACAATATGGCCCTCTCTGCTTTCCTGTGCACTCTAGCCTCAAAAGCACCTTTTTTTCACTCTTGGCGCCCTCCGGAGCAAAAAATACAAAGGTCCAGCTTCTGCTGCCACAGCAATGCTGCCAGCGGGGAAAAGTGATGCTGGTCCTCACTGCCTCCTGGAACCCCTTCAAATGCCCCAGACAATTTGGCCCTCTCTGCTTTCCTGCGCACTCTAGCCTCAAAAGCACCTTTTTTCACTCTTGGCGACCTCCGGATCAAAAAAGACAAACGTCCAGCTTTTGCTGCCACAGCAAAGGTGCCAGCGGGGAAAAGTGATGCTGGTCCTCACTGCCTCCTGGAACCCCTTCAAATGCCCCACACAATTTGGCCCTCTCTGCTTTCCTGTGCAATCTAGCCTCAATAGCACCTTTTTTCACTTTCGCCGCTGTTTGGAGCAAAAAAGACAAACGCCCAGCTTTTGCTGCCACAGCAAAGGTGCCAGCGGGGAAAAGTGATGCTGGTCCTCACTGCCTCCTGGAACCCCTTCAAATGCCCCATGCAATTTGGCCCTCTCTGCTTTCCTGCGCACTCTAGCCTCAAAAGCACATTTTTCACTCTTGTCGCCCTCCAGAGTAAAAAAGACAAACGTCCAGCTTTTGCTGCCACAGCAAAGGTGCCAGCGGGGAAAAGTCATGCTGGTCCTCACTGCCTCCTGGAACCCCTTCAAATGCTCCAGGCAATTTGGCCCTCTCTGCTTTCCTGCGCACTCTAGCCTCAAAAGCACCTTTTTTCACTCTTGGCGCCCTCCGGAGCAAAAAGGACAAACGTCCAGCTTTTGCTGCAAACGTGCCAGCAGAGAAAAGTGATGCTGGTCCTCACTGCCTCCTTTAAACCCTTCAAATGCCCCAGACAATTTGGCCCTCTCTGCTTTCCTGCGCACTCTAGCCTCAAAAGCACCTTTTTTCACTTTCGCCGCTGTTTAGAGCAAAAAAGACAAACGTCCAGCTTTTGCTGCCAAGGCAAAGGTGCCAGCGGGGAAAAGTGATGCTGGTCCTCACTGCCTCCTTTAACCCCTTCAAATGCCCCACACAATTTGGCCCTCTCTGCTTTCCTGCGCAATCTATCCTCAAAAGCACCTTTTTTCACTCTTGGCGCCCTCCAGAGTAAAAAATACAGACGTCCAGCTTTTGCTGCCACAGCAAAGGTGCCAGCGGGGAAAAGTGATGTTGGTCCTCACTGCCTCCTGAAACCCCTTCAAATGCTCCAGGCAGTTTGGCCCTCTCTGCTTTCCTGCGGACTCTAGCCTCAAAAGCACCTTTTTTCACTCTTGGCGCCCTCCGGAGCAAAAAAGACAAACGTCCAGCTTTTGATGCTACAACAATGGTGCCAGCGGGGAAAAGTGATGCTGGTCCTCACTGCCTCCTGGAACCCCTTCAAATGCCCCAGACAATTTGGTCCTCTCTGCTTTCCTGCGCACTCTAGCCTCAAAAGCACCTTTTTTCACTTTCGCCGCTGTTTGGAGCAAAAAAGACAAACGCCCAGCTTTTGCTGCCACAGCAAAGGTGCCAGCGGGGAAAAGTGATGCTGGTCCTCACTGCCTCCTGGAACCCCTTCAAATGCCCCACACAATTTGGCCCTCTCTGCTTTCCTGCGCACTCTAGCCTCAAAAGCACCTTTTTTCAATTTCGCCGCTCTTTGGAGCAAAAAATACAAACGTCCAGCTTTTGCTGCCACAGCAAAGGTGCCAGCGGGGAAAAGTGATGCTAGTCCTCACTGCCTCCTGGAACCCCTTCAAATGCCTCAGACAATTTGGCCCTCTCTGCTTTCCTGCGCACTCTAGCCTCAAAAGCACCTTTTTTCACTGTTGGCGCCCTTCCGAGAAAAAAAGACAAACGTCCAGCTTTTGCTGCCACAGCATAGGTGCCAGTGGGGAAAAGTGGTGCTGGTCCTCACTGCCTCCTTTAACCCCTTCAAATGACCCAGACAATTTTGCCCTCTCTGCTTTCCTGCGCACTCTATCCTCAAAAGCAACTTTTTTAACTTTTGCCGCTGTTTGGAGCAAAAAAGACAAATGTCCAGCTTTTGCTGCAAAGCAAAGGTGCCAGCGGGGAAAAGTCATTCTGGTCCTCACTGCCTCCTGGAACCCCTTCAAATGCCCCACACAATTTGGCCCTCTCTGCTTTCCTACGGACTCTAGCCTCAAAAGCACCTTTTTTCACATTTGGCGCCCTCCGGAGCAAAAAAGAAAAACGTCCAGCTTTTGCTGCAAACGTGCCAGCGGAGAAAAGTGATGCTGGTCCTCACTGCCTCCTTTAACCCCTTCAAATGCCCCAGACAATTTGGCCTGTTCTGCTTTCCTGCGCACTCTAGCCTCAAAAGCACCTTTTTTCACTTTCGCCGCTCTTTAGAGCAAAAAAGACAAAGGTCCAGCTTTTGCTGCCACAGCAAAGGTGCCAGCGGGGAAAAGTGATGCTAGTCCTCACTGCCTCCTGGAACCCCTTCAAATGCCCCAGACAATTTGGTCCTCTCTGCTTTCCTGCGCACTCTAGCCTCAAAAGTACCTTTTTTCACTTTCGCCGCTCTTTGGAGCAAAAAAGACAAACGCCCAGCTTTTGCTGCCACAGCAAAGGTGCCAGCGTTGAAAAGTGATGCTGGTCCTCACTGCCTCCAGGAACCTCTTCAAATGCCCCACACAGTTTGGCCCTCTCTGCTTTCCTGCGGACTCTATCCTCAAAAGCACCTTTTTTCACTCTTGGCGCCCTCCGGAGTAAAAAAGACAAACGTCCAGCTTTTGCTGCCACAGCAAAGGTGCCAGCGGGGAAAAGTGATGCTGGTCCTCACTGCCTCCTGGAACCCCTTCAAATGCCCCAGACAATTTGGCCCTCTCTGCTTTCCTGCGCACTCTAGCCTCAAAAGCACCTTTTTTCACTTTCGCCGCTGTTTGGAGCAAAAAAGAGAAACGTCCAGCTTTTGCTGCCACAGCAAAGGTGCCAGCGGGGAAAAGTGATGCTGGTCCTCACTGCCTCCTGGAACCCCTTCAAATGCCCCACACAATTTGGCCCTATCTGCTTTCCTGCGCACTCTAGCCTCAAAAGCACCTTTTTTCACTCTTGGCGCCCTCTGGAGCAAAAAAGACAAACGTCCAGCTTTTGCTGCCATAGCAAAGGTGCCAGCGGGGAAAAGTGATGCTAGTCCTCACTGCCTCCTGGAACCCCTTCAAATGCCCCACACAATTTGGCCCTCTCTGCTTTCCTGCGCACTCTAGCCTCAAAAGCACCTTTTTTCACTCTTGGCGCCCTCCGGAGCAAAAAAGAAAAACGTCCAGCTTTTGCTGCTACAACAATGGTGCCAGCAGGGAAAAGTGATGCTGGTCCTCACTGCCTCCTGGAACCCCTTCAAATGCCCCACACAATTTGGCCCTCTCTGCTTTCCTGCGCACTCTAGCCTCAAAAGCACCTTTTTTCACTCTTTGCGCCCTTCCTAGAAAAAAAGACAAACGTCCAGCTTTTGCTGCCACAGCAAAGGTGCCAGCGGGGAAAAGTGATGCTGGTCCTCACTGCCTCCTGGAACCCCTTCAAATGCCCCACACAATTTGGCCCTCTCTGCTTTCCTGCGCACTCTAGCCTCAAAAGCACCTTTTTTCACTCTTGGCGCCCTCCGGAGCAAAAAAGAAAAACGTCCAGCTTTTGCTGCCACAGCAAAGGTGCCAGCGGTGAAAAGTGATGCTAGTCCTCAATGCCTCCTTTAACCCCTTCAAATGCCCCACACAATTTGGCCCTCTCTGCTTTCCTGCGGACTCTAGCCTCAAAAGCACCTTTTTTCACTTTCGCCGCTGTTTGGACCAAAAAAGACAAATGCCCAACTTTTGCTGCCACAGCAAAGGTGCCAGCGGGGAAAAGTGATGCTGGTCCTCACTGCCTCCTGGAACCCCTTCAAATGCCCCAGACAATTTGGCCCTCTCTGCTTTCCTGCGGACTCTAGCCTCAAAAGCACCTTTTTTAACTCTTGGCGCCCTCCGGAGTAAAAAAGACAAACGTCCAGCTTTTGCTGCCACAGCAAAGGTGCCAGCGGGGAAAAGTCATGCTGGTCCTCACTGCCTCCTGGAACCCCTTCAAATGCCCCACACAATTTGGCCCTCTCTGCTTTCCTGCGCACTCTATCCTCAAAAGCACCTTTTTTCACTTTCGCCGCTGTTTGGAGCAAAAAAGACAAACGTCCAGCTTTTGCTGCCACAGCAAAGGTGCCAGCGGGGAAAAGTGATGCTGGTCCTCACTGACTCCTGGAACCCCTTCAAATGCCCCACACAATTTGGCCCTCTCTGCTTTCCTGCGCACTCTAGCCTCAAAAGCACCTTTTTTCACTCTTGGCGCCCTCCGGAGTAAAAAAGACAAACGTCCAGCTTTTGCTGCCACAGCAAAGGTGCCAGCGGGGAAAAGTAATGCTGGTCCTCACTGCCTCCTGCAACCCCTTCAAATGCCCCAGACAATTTGGCCCTCTCTGCTTTCCTGCGCACTCTAGCCTCAAAAGCACCTTTTTTCACTCTTGGCGCCCTCCGGAGCAAAAAAGAAAAACGTCCAGCTTTTGCTGCCACAGCAAAGGTGCCAGCGGGGAAAAGTGATGCTGGTCCTCACTGCCTCCTGGAACCCCTTCAAATGCCCCAGACAATTTGGCCCTCTCTGCTTTCCTGCGCAATCTAGCCTCAATAGCACCTTTTTTCAATTTCGCCGCTGTTTGGAGGAAAAAAGACAAACGTCCAGCTTTTGCTGCCACAGCAAAGGTGCCAGCGGGGAAAAGTGATGCTGGTCCTCACTGCCTCCAGGAACCCCTTCAAATGCCCCACACAATTTGGCCCTCTCTGCTTTCCTGCGGACTCTATCCTCAAAAGCACCTTTTTTCACTCTTGGCGCCCTCCGGAGTAAAAAAGACAAACGTCCAGCTTTTGCTGCCACAGCAAAGGTGCCAGCGGGGAAAAGTGATGCTGGTCCTCACTGCCTCCTGGAACCCCTTCAAATGCCCCAGACAATTTGGCCCTCTCTGCTTTCCTGCGCACTCTAGCCTCAAAAGCACCTTTTTTCACTTTCGCCGCTGTTTGGAGCAAAAAAGACAAACGTCCAGCTTTTGCTGCCACAGCAAAGGTGCCAGCGGGGAAAAGTGATGCTGGTCCTCACTGACTCCTGGAACCCCTTCAAATGCCCCACACAATTTGGCCCTCTCTGCTTTCCTGCGCAATCTAGCCTCAATAGCACCTTTTTTCACTTTCGCCGCTGTTTGGAGCAAAAAAGACAAACGCCCAGCTTTTGCTGCCACAGCAAAGGTGCCAGCGGGGAAAAGTGATGCTGGTCCTCACTGCCTCCTGGAACCCCTTCAAATGCCCCACACAATTTGGCCCTCTCTGCTTTCCTGCGCACTCTAGCCTCAAAAGCACCTTTTTTCATTCTTGGCGCCCTCCGGAACAAAAAAGACAAATGTCCAGCTTTTGCTGCCACAACAATGGTGCCAGCGGGGAAAAGTGATGCTGGTCCTCACTGTCTCCTGGAACCCCTTCAAATGCCCCAGACAATTTGGCCCTTTCTGCTTTCCTGCGCACTCTAGCCTCAAAAGCACCTTTTTTCAATTTCGCCGCTGTTTGGAGCAAAAAAGACAAACGTCCAGCTTTTGCTGCCACAGCAAAGGTGCCAGCGGGGAAAAGTGATGCTGGTCCTCACTGCCTCCTGGAACCCCTTCAAATGCCCCAGACAATTTGGCCCTCTCTGCTTTCCTGCGCACTCTAGCCTCAAAAGCACCTTTTTTCACTCTTGGCGCCCTCCGGAGCAAAAAAGAAAAACGTCCAGCTTTTGCTGCTACAACAATGGTGCCAGCGGGGAAAAGTGATGCTGGTCCTCACTGCCTCCTGGAACCCCTTCAAATGCCCCAGACAATTTGGCCCTCTCTGCTTTCCTGCGCACTCTATCCTCAAAAGCACCTTTTTTCACTTTCGCCTCTGTTTGGAGCAAAAAAGAGAAACGTCCAGCTTTTGCTGCCAAGGCAAAGGTGCCAGCGGGGAAAAGTGATGCTGGTCCTCACTGCCTCCTGGAACCCCTTCAAATGCCATAGACAATTTGGCCCTCTCTGCTTTCCTGCGCACTCTAGCCTCAAAAGCACCTTTTTTCACTCTTGGCGCCCTCCAGAGTAAAAAAGACAAACGTCCAGCTTTTGCTGCCACAGCAAAGGTGCCAGCAGGGAAAAGTGATGCTGGTCCTCACTGCCTCCTGGAACCCCTTCAAATGCCCCAGGCAATTTGGCCCTCTCTGCTTCCCTGCGGACTCTCGCCTCAAAAGCACCTTTTTTCACTCTTGGCGCCCTCTGGAGCAAAAAAGACAAACGTCCAGCTTTTGCTGCCATAGCAAAGGTGCCAGCGGGGAAAAGTGATGCTAGTCCTCACTGCCTCCTGGAACCCCTTCAAATGCCCCACACAATTTGGCCCTCTCTGCTTTCCTGCGCACTCTAGCCTCAAAAGCACCTTTTTTCACTCTTGGCGCCCTCCGGAGCAAAAAAGAAAAACGTCCAGCTTTTGCTGCTACAACAATGGTGCCAGCAGGGAAAAGTGATGCTGGTCCTAACTGCCTCCTGGAACCCCTTCAAATGCCCCACACAATTTGGCCCTCTCTGCTTTCCTGCGCACTCTAGCCTCAAAAGCACATTTTTTCACTTTCGCCGCTGTTTGGAGCAAAAAAGACAAACGTCCAGCTTTTGCTGCCACAGCAAAGGTGCCAGCGGTGAAAAGTGATGCTGGTCCTCACTGCCTCCTGGAACCCCTTCAAATGCCTCAGACAATTTGGCCCTCTCTGCTTTCCTGCGCACTCTAGCCTGAAAAGCACCTTTTTTCACTCTTTGCGCTCTTCCTAGAAAAAAAGACAAACGTCCAGCTTTTGCTGCCACAGCAAAGGTGCCAGCGGGGAAAAGTGATGCTGGTCCTCACTGCCTCCTGGAACCCCTTCAAATGCCCCAGACAATTTGGCCCTCTCTGCTTTCCTGCGCACTCTAGCCTCAAAAGCACCTTTTTTCACTCTTGGCGCCCTCCGGAGCAAAAAAGAAAAACGTCCAGCTTTTGCTGCCACAGCAAAGGTGCCAGCGGTGAAAAGTGATGCTAGTCCTCAATGCCTCCTTTAACCCCTTCAAATGCCCCACACAATTTGGCCCTCTCTGCTTTCCTGCGGACTCTAGCCTCAAAAGCACCTTTTTTCACTTTCGCCGCTGTTTGGACCAAAAAAGACAAATGCCCAACTTTTGCTGCCACAGCAAAGGTGCCAGCGGGGAAAAGTGATGCTGGTCCTCACTGCCTCCTGGAACCCCTTCAAATGCCCCAGACAATTTGGCCCTATCTGCTTTCCTGCGGACTCTAGCCTCAAAAGCACCTTTTTTCACTCTTGGCGCCCTCCGGAGTAAAAAAGACAAACGTCCAGCTTTTGCTGCCACAGCAAAGGTGCCAGCGGGGAAAAGTCATGCTGGTCCTCACTGCCTCCTGGAACCCCTTCAAATGCCCCACACAATTTGGCCCTCTCTGCTTTCCTGCGCACTCTATCCTCAAAAGCACCTTTTTTTCACTCTTGGCGCCCTCCGGAGCAAAAAAGACAAATGTCCAGCTTTTGCTGCCACAACAATGGTGCCAGCGGGAAAGTGATGCTGGTCCTCACTGTCTCCTGGAACCCCTTCAAATGCCCCAGACAATTTGGCCCTCTCTGCTTTCCTGCGCACTCTATCCTGAAAAGCACCTTTTTTCACTTTCGCCGCTGTTTGGAGCAAAAAAGACAAACGTCCAGCTTTTGCTGCCACAGCAAAGGTGCCAGCGGGGAAAAGTGATGCTGGTCCTCACTGCATCCAGGAACCCCTTCAAATGCCCCACACAATTTGGCCCTCTCTGCTTTCCTGCGCACTCTAGCCTCAAAAGCACCTTTTTTCACTCTTGGCGCCCTCCGGAGTAAAAAAGACAAACGTCCAGCTTTTGCTGCCACAGCAAAGGTGCCAGCGGGGAAAAGTAATGCTGGTCCTCACTGCCTCCTGCAACCCCTTCAAATGCCCCAGACAATTTGGCCCTCTCTGCTTTCCTGCGCACTCTAGCCTCAAAAGCACCTTTTTTCACTCTTGGCGCCCTCCGGAGCAAAAAAGAAAAACGTCCAGCTTTTGCTGCCACAGCAAAGGTGCCAGCGGGGAAAAGTGATGCTGGTCCTCACTGCCTCCTGGAACCCCTTCAAATGCCCCAGACAATTTGGCCCTCTCTGCTTTCCTGCGCAATCTAGCCTCAATAGCACCTTTTTTCAATTTCGCCGCTGTTTGGAGCAAAAAAGACAAACGTCCAGCTTTTGCTGCCACAGCAAAGGTGCCAGCGGGGAAAAGTGATGCTGGTCCTCACTGCCTCCAGGAACCCCTTCAAATGCCCCACACAATTTGGCCCTCTCTGCTTTCCTGCGGACTCTATCCTCAAAAGCACCTTTTTTCACTCTTGGCGCCCTCCGGAGTAAAAAAGACAAACGTCCAGCTTTTGCTGCCACAGCAAAGGTGCCAGCGGGGAAAAGTGATGCTGGTCCTCACTGCCTCCTGGAACCCCTTCAAATGCCCCAGACAATTTGGCCCTCTCTGCTTTCCTGCGCACTCTAGCCTCAAAAGCATCTTTTTTCACTTTCGCCGCTGTTTGGAGCAAAAAAGACAAACGTCCAGCTTTTGCTGCCACAGCAAAGGTGCCAGCGGGGAAAAGTGATGCTGGTCCTCACTGACTCCTGGAACCCCTTCAAATGCCCCACACAATTTGGCCCTCTCTGCTTTCCTGCGCAATCTAGCCTCAATAGCACCTTTTTTCACTTTCGCCGCTGTTTGGAGCAAAAAAGACAAACGCCCAGCTTTTGCTGCCACAGCAAAGGTGCCAGCGGGGAAAAGTGATGCTGGTCCTCACTGCCTCCTGGAACCCCTTCAAGTGCCCCACACAATTTGGCCCTCTCTGCTTTCCTGCGCACTCTATCCTCAAAAGCACCTTTTTTCACTTTCGCCGCTGTTTGGAGCAAAAAAGACAAACGTCCAGCTTTTGCTGCCACAGCAAAGGTGCCAGCGGGGAAAAGTCATGCTGATCCTCACTGCCTCCTGGAACCCCTTCAAATGCCCCAGACAATTTGGCCCTCTCTGCTTTCCTGCGGACTCTAGCCTCAAAAGCACCTTTTTTCACTCTTGGCGCCCTCCAGAGTAAAAAAGACAAACGTCCAGCTTTTGGTGCCACAGCAAAAGTGCCAGTGGGGAAAAGTGATGCTGGTCCTCACTGCCTCCTGGAACCCCTTCAAATGCCCCAGACAATTTGGCCCTCTCTGCTTTCCTGCGCACTCTATCCTCAAAAGCACCTTTTTTCACTCTTGGCGCCCTCCGGAGCAAAAAAGACAAACGTCCAGCTTTTGCTGCTACAACAATGGTGCCAGCGGGGAAAAGTGATGCTGGTCCTCACTGCCTCCTGGAACCCCTTCAAATGCCCCAGACAATTTTGTCCTCTCTGCTTTCCTGCGCACTCTAGCCTCAAAAGCACCTTTTTTCACTTTAGCCGGTGTTTGGAGCAAAACAGACAAACGCCCAACTTTTGCTGCCACAGCAAAGGTGCCAGCGGGGAAAAGTGATGCTGGTCCTCACTGCCTCCTGGAACCCCTTCAAATGCCCCAGACAATTTGGCCCTCTCTGCTTTCTTGCGGACTCTAGCCTCAAAAGCACCTTTTTTCACTCTTGGCGCCCTCCAGAGTAAAAAAGACAAACGTCCAGCTTTTGCTGCCACAGCAAAGGTGCCAGCGGGGAAAAGTGATGCTGGTCCTCACTGCCTCCTGGAACCCCTTCAAATGCCCCACACAATTTGGCCCTCTCTGCTTTCCTGCGCACTCTAGCCTCAAAAGCACCTTTTTTCACTTTCGCCGCTGTTTGGAGCAAAAAAGACAAACGTCCAGCTTTTGCTGCCACAGCAAAGGTGCCAGCGGGGAAAAGTGATGCTGGTCCTCACTGACTCCTGGAACCCCTTCAAATGCCCCACACAATTTGGCCCTCTCTGCTTTCCTGCGCAATCTAGCCTCAATAGCACCTTTTTTCACTTTCGCCGCTGTTTGGAGCAAAAAAGACAAACGCCCAGCTTTTGCTGCCACAGCAAAGGTGCCAGCGGGGAAAAGTGATGCTGGTCCTCACTGCCTCCTGGAACCCCTTCAAATGCCCCACACAATTTGGCCCTCTCTGCTTTCCTGCGCACTATAGCCTCAAAAGCACCTTTTTTCACTCTTGGCGCCCTCCGGAGCAAAAAAGAAAAACGTCCAGCTTTTGCTGCCACAGCAAAGGTGCCAGCGGGGAAAAGTGATGTTGGTCCTCAGTGACTCCTGGAACCCCTTCAAATGCCCCACACAATTTGCTTTCTCTGCTTTCCTGCGCAATCTAGCCTCAATAGCACCTTTTTTCACTTTCGCCGCTGTTTGGAGCAAAAAAGACAAACGCCCAGCTTTTGCTGCCACAGCAAAGGTGCCAGCGGGGAAAAGTGATGCTGGTCCTCACTGCCTCCTGGAACCCCTTTAAATGCCCCACACAATTTGGCCCTCTCTGCTTTCCTGCGCACTCTAGCCTCAAAAGCACCTTTTTTCACTCCTGGCGCCCTCCGGAGCAAAAAAGACAAATGTCCAGCTTTTGCTGCCAACACAATGGTGCCAGCGGGGAAAAGTGATGCTGGTCCTCACTGTCTCCTGGAACCCCTTCAAATGCCCCAGACAATTTGGCCCTTTCTGCTTTCCTGCGCACTCTATCCTCAAAAGCACCTTTTTTCACTTTCGCCGCTGTTTGGATCAAAAAAGACAAACGTCCAGATTTTGCTGCCACAGCAAAGGTGCCAGCGGGGAAAAGTGATGCTGGTCCTCACTGCCTCCAGGAACCCCTTCAAATGCCCCACACAATTTGGCACTCTCTGCTTTCCTGCGCACTCTAGCCTCAAAAGCACCTTTTTTCACTCTTGGCGCCCTCCAGAGTAAAAAAGACAAACGTCCAGCTTTTGCTGCCACAGCAAAGGTGCCAGCGGGGAAAAGTGATGCTGGTCCTCACTGCCTCCTGGAACCCCTTCAAATGCCCCACACAATTTGGCCCTCTCTGCTTTCCTGCGCACTCTAGCCTCAAAAGCACCTTTTTTCACTTTCGCCGCTGTTTGGAGCAAAAAAGACAAACGTCCAGCTTTTGCTGCCACAGCAAAGGTGCCAGCGGGGAAAAGTGATGCTGGTCCTCACTGACTCCTGGAACCCCTTCAAATGCCCCACACAATTTGGCCCTCTCTGCTTTCCTGCGCAATCTAGCCTCAATAGCACCTTTTTTCACTTTCGCCGCTGTTTGGAGCAAAAAAGACAAACGCCCAGCTTTTGCTGCCACAGCAAAGGTGCCAGCGGGGAAAAGTGATGCTGGTCCTCACTGCCTCCTGGAACCCCTTCAAATGCCCCACACAATTTGGCCCTCTCTGCTTTCCTGCGCACTATAGCCTCAAAAGCACCTTTTTTCACTCTTGGCGCCCTCCGGAGCAAAAAAGAAAAACGTCCAGCTTTTGCTGCCACAGCAAAGGTGCCAGCGGGGAAAAGTGATGTTGGTCCTCAGTGACTCCTGGAACCCCTTCAAATGCCCCACACAATTTGCTTTCTCTGCTTTCCTGCGCAATCTAGCCTCAATAGCACCTTTTTTCACTTTCGCCGCTGTTTGGAGCAAAAAAGACAAACGCCCAGCTTTTGCTGCCACAGCAAAGGTGCCAGCGGGGAAAAGTGATGCTGGTCCTCACTGCCTCCTGGAACCCCTTTAAATGCCCCACACAATTTGGCCCTCTCTGCTTTCCTGCGCACTCTAGCCTCAAAAGCACCTTTTTTCACTCCTGGCGCCCTCCGGAGCAAAAAAGACAAATGTCCAGCTTTTGCTGCCAACACAATGGTGCCAGCGGGGAAAAGTGATGCTGGTCCTCACTGTCTCCTGGAACCCCTTCAAATGCCCCAGACAATTTGGCCCTTTCTGCTTTCCTGCGCACTCTATCCTCAAAAGCACCTTTTTTCACTTTCGCCGCTGTTTGGATCAAAAAAGACAAACGTCCAGATTTTGCTGCCACAGCAAAGGTGCCAGCGGGGAAAAGTGATGCTGGTCCTCACTGCCTCCAGGAACCCCTTCAAATGCCCCACACAATTTGGCACTCTCTGCTTTCCTGCGCACTCTAGCCTCAAAAGCAACTTTTTTCACTCTTGGCGCCCTCCGGAGTAAAAAAGACAAACGTCCAGCTTTTGCTGCCACAGCAAAGGTGCCAGCGGGGAAAAGTGATGCTGGTCCTCACTGCCTCCTGGAACCACTTCAAATGCCCCACACAATTTGGCCCTCTCTGCTTTCCTGCGCACTCTAGCCTCAAAAGCACCTTTTTTCACTCTTGGCGCCCTCCGGAGGAAAAAAGAAAAACGTCCAGCTTTTGCTGCTACAACAATGGTGCCAGCAAGGAAAAGTGAAGCTGGTCCTCACTGCCTCCTGGAACCCCTTCAAATGCCCCAGACAATTTGGCCCTCTCTGCTTTCCTGCGCACTCTATCCTCAAAAGCACCTTTTTTCACTTTCGCCGCTGTTTGGAGCAAAAAAGACAAACGTCCAGCTTTTGCTGCCACAGCAAAGGTGCCAGCGGTGAAAAGTGATGCTGGTCCTCACTGACTCCTGGAACCCCTTCAAATGCCCCACACAATTTGGCCCTCTCTGCTTTCCTGCGCAATCTAGGCTCAATAGCACCTTTTTTCACTTTCTACGCTCTTTGGAGCAAAAAAGACAAACGCCCAGCTTTTGCTGCCACAGCAAAGGTGCCAGCGGGGAAAAGTGATGCTGGTCCTCACTGCCTCCTGGAACCCCTTCAAATGCCCCACACAATTTGGCCCTCTCTGCTTTCCTGCGCACTGTATCCTCAAAAGCACCTTTTTTCACTCTTGGCGCCCTCCGGAGCAAAAAAGACAAATGTCCAGCTTTTGCTGCCACAACAATGGTGCCAGCGGGGAAAAGTGTTTCTGGTCCTCACTGTCTCCTGGAACCCCTTCAAATGCCCCAGACAATTTGGCCCTCTCTGCTTTCCTGCGCACTCTAGCCTCAAAAGCACCTTTTTTCACTTTCGCCGCTGTTTGGAGCAAAAAAGACAAACGTCCAGCTTTTGCTGCCACAGCAAAGGTGCCAGCGGGGAAAAGTGATGCTGGTCCTCACTGCCTCCAGGAACCCCTTCAAATGCCCCACACAATTTGGCCCTCTCTGCTTTCCTGCGGACTCTAGCCTCAAAAGCACCTTTTTTAACTCTTGGCGCCCTCCGGAGTAAAAAAGACAAACGTCCAGCTTTTGCTGCCACAGCAAAGGTGCCAGCGGGGAAAAGTGATGCTGGTCCTCACTGCCTCCTGGAACCCCTTCAAATGCCCCAGACAATTTGGCCCTCTCTGCTTTCCTGCGCACTCTAGCCTCAAAAGCACCTTTTTTCACTCTTGGCGCCCTCCGGAGCAAAAAAGAAAAACGTCGAGCTTTTGCTGCCACAGCAAAGGTGCCAGCGGGGAAAAGTGATGCTGGTCCTCACTGACTCCTGGAACCCCTTCAAATGCCCCACACAATTAGGCCCTCTCTGCTTTCCTGCGCAATCTAGCCTCAATAGCACCTTTTTTCACTTTCGCCGCTGTTTGGAGCAAAAAAGACAAACGCCCAGCTTTTGCTGCCACAGCAAAGGTGCCAGCGGGGAAAAGTCATGCTGGTCCTCACTGCCTCCTGGAACCCCTTCAAATGCCCCACACAATTTGGCCCTCTCTGCTTTCCTGCGCACTCTAGCCTCAAAAGCACCTTTTTTCACTCTTGGCGCCCTCCGGAGCAAAAAAGACAAATGTCCAGCTTTTGCTGCCACAACAATGGTGCCAGCGGGGAAAAGTGATGCTGGTCCTCACTGTCTCCTGGAACCCCTTCAAATGCCCCAGACAATTTGGCCCTTTCTGCTTTCCTGCGCACTCTTGCCTCAAAAGCACCTTTTTTCAATTTCGCCGCTGTTTGGAGCAAAAAAGACAAACGTCCAGCTTTTTGCTGCCACAGCAAAGGTGCCAGCGGGGAAAAGTGATGCTGGTCCTCACTGCCTCCAGGAACCCCTTCAAATGCCCCACACAATTTGGCCCTCTCTGCTTCCCTGCGGACTCTATCCTCAAAAGCACCTTTTTTCACTCTTGGCGCCTTCCGGAGTAAAAAAGACAAACGTCCAGCTTTTGCTGCCACAGCAAAGGTGCCAGCGGGGAAAAGTGATGCTGGTCCTCACTGCCTCCTGGAACCCCTTCAAATGCCCCAGACAATTTGGCCCTCTCTGCTTTCCTGCGCACTCTAGCCTCAAAAGCACCTTTTTTCACTCTTGGCGCCCTCCGGAGCAAAAAAGAAAAACGTCCAGCTTTTGCTGCCAAGGCAAAGGTGCCAGCGGGGAAAAGTGATGCTGGTCCTCACTGCCTCCTGGAACCCCTTCAAATGCCCCACACAATTTGGCCCTCTCTGCTTTCCTGCGCACTCTAGCCTCAAAAGCACCTTTTTTCACTTTCGCCGCTGTTTGGAGCAAAAAAGACAAACGTCCAGCTTTTGCTGCCACAGCAAAGGTGCCAGCGGGGAAAAGTGATGCTGGTCCTCACTGCCTCCTGGAACCCCTTCAAATGCCCCACACAATTTGGCCCTCTCTGCTTTCCTGCGCAATCTAGCCTCAAAAGCACCTTTTTTCACTTTCGCCGCTGTTTGGAGCAAAAAAGACAAACGCCCAGCTTTTGCTGCCACAGCAAATGTGCCAGCGGGGAAAAGTGATGCTGGTCCTCACTGCCTCCTGGAACCCCTTCAAATGCCCCACACAATTTGGCCCTCTCTGCTTTCCTGCGCACTCTATCCTCAAAAGCACCTTTTTTCACTCTTGGCGCCCTCCGGAGCAAAAAAGACAAATGTACACCTTTTGCTGCCACAGCAAAGGTGCAAGCGGGGAAAAGTGATGCTGGTCCTCACTGCCTCCTGGAACCCCTTCAAATGCCCCACACAATTTGGCCCTCTCTGCTTTCCTGCGCACTCTAGCCTCAAAAGCACCTTTTTTCACTCTTGGCGCCCTCCGGAGTAAAAAAGACAAACGTCCAGCTTTTGCTGCTACAACAATGGTGCCAGCGGGGAAAAGTGATGCTGGTCCTCACTGCCTCCTGGAACCCCTTCAAATGCCCCACACAATTTTGCCCTTTCTGCTTTCCTGCGCACTCTATCCTCAAAAGCACCTTTTTTCACTTTCGCCGCTGTTTGGAGCAAAAAAGAGAAACGTCCAGCTTTTGCTGCCAAGCAAAGGTGCCAGCGGGGAAAAGTGATGCTGGTCCTCACTGCCTCCTGGAACCCCTTCAAATGCCCCACACAATTTGGCCCTCTCTGCTTTCCTGCGCAATCTAGCCTCAATAGCACGTTTTTTCACTTTCGCCGCTGTTTGGAGCAAAAAAGAAAAACGTCCAGCTTTTGCTGCCACAGCAAAGGTGCCAGCGGGGAAAAGTCATGCTGGTCCTCACTGCCTTTTGGAACCCCTTCAAATGCCCCAGGCAATTTGGCCCTCTCTGCTTTCCTGCGCACTCTAGCCTCAAAAGCACCTTTTTTAACTCTTGGCGCCCTCCGGAGCAAAAAAGACAAACGTCCAGCTTTTGCTGCCACAGCAAAGGTGCCAGCGGGGAAAAGTGATGCTGGTCCTCACTGCCTCCTTTAAGCCTTCAAATGCCCCACACAATTTGGCCCTCTCTGCTTTCCTGCGCACTCTAGCCTCAAAAGCACCTTTTTTCACTCTTGGCGCCCTCCAGAGTAAAAAAGACAAACGTCCAGCTTTTGCTGCCACAGCAAAGGTGCCAGCGGGGAAAAGTGATGCTGGTCCTCACTGCCTTCTGGAACCCCTTCAAATGCCCCAGACAATTTGGCCCTCTCTGCTTCCCTGCGGATTCTAGCCTCAAAAGCACCTTTTTTCACTCTTGGCGCCCTCCGGAGCAAAAAAGACAAACGTCCAGCTTTTGCTGCCACAGCAAATGTGCCAGCGGGGAAAAGTCATGCTGGTCCTCACTGCCTTCTGGACCCCCTTCAAATGCCCCAGGCAATTTGGCCCTCTCTGCTTTCCTGCGCACTCTAGCCTCAAAAGCACCTTTTTTCACTCTTGGCGCCCTCCGGGTCAAAAAAGACAAATGTCCAGCTTTTGCTGCCACAGCAAAGGTGCCAGCGGCGAAAAGTGATGCTGGTCCTCACTGCCTCCTGGAACCCCTTCAAATGCCCCAGACAATTTGGCCCTCTCTGCTTTCCTGCGCACTCTAGCCTCAAAAGCACCTTTTTTCACTCTTGGCGCCCTCCGGAGCAAAAAAGACAAACGTCCAGCTTTTGCTGCCACAGCAAAGTTGCCAGCGGGGAAAAGTCATGCTGGTCCTCACTGCCTTCTGGACCCCCTTCAAATGCCCCACACAATTTGGCTCTCTCTGCTTCCCTGCGGACTCTATCCTCAAAAGCACCTTTTTTCACTCTTGGCGCCCTACGGAGCAAAAAAGACAAACGTCCAGCTTTTGCTGCCACAGCAAAGGTGCCAGCGGGGAAAAGTGATGCTGGTCCTCACTGACTCCTGGAACCCCTTCAAATGCCCCACACAATTTGGCCCTCTCTGCTTTCCTGCGCACTCTAGCCTCAAAAGCACCTTTTTTCACTCTTGGCGCCCTCCGGAGCAAAAAAGACAAACGTCCAGCTTTTGCTGCCACAGCAAAGGTGCCAGCGGGGAAAAGTGATGCTGGTCCTCACTGCCTCCTGGAACCCCTTCAAATGCCCCACACAAATTGGCCCTCTCTGCTTTCTTGCGCACTCTATCCTAAAAAGCACCTTTTTTCACTTTCGCCGCTGTTTGGAGCAAAAAAGACAAACGTCCAGCTTTTGCTGCCACAGCAAAGGTGCCAGCGGTGAAAAGTGATGCTAGTCCTCACTGCCTCCTGGAACCCCTTCAAATGCATCAAACAATTTGGCCCTCTCTGCTTTCCTGTGCACTCTAGCCTCAAAAGCACATTTTTTCACTCTTGGCGCCCTACGGAGCAAAAAAGACAAACGCCCAGCTTTTGCTGCCACAGCAAAGGTGCCAGCGGGGAAAAGTGATGCTGGTCCTCACTGACTCATGGAACACCTTCAAATGCCCCAGGCAATTTGGCCCTCTCTGCTTTCCTGCGCACTCTATCCTCAAAAGCACCTTTTTTCACTCTTGGCGCCCTCCGGAGCAAAAAAGAAAAACGTCCAGCTTTTGCTGCCACAGCAAAGGTGCCAGCGGGGAAAAGTGATGCTGGTCCTCACTGCCTTCTGGAACCCCTTCAAATGCCCCAGGCAATTTGGCCCTCTCTGCTTCCCTGCGGACTCTAGCCTCAAAAGCACCTTTTTTCACTTTCGCCGCTGTTTGGAGCAAAAAAGACAAACGTCCAGCTTTTGCTGCCACAGCAAAGGTGCCAGCGGGGAAAAGTGATGCTGGTCCTCACTGCCTCCTGGAACCCCTTCAAATGCCCCACACAATTTGGCCCTCTCTGCTTTCCTGCGCACTCTAGCCTCAAAAGCACCTTTTTTCACTCTTGGCGCCCTCCAGAGCAAAAAAGACAAACGCCCAGCTTTTGCTGCCACAGCAAAGGTGCCAGCGGGGAAAAGTGATGCTGGTCCTCACTGCCTCCTGGAACCCCTTCAAATGCCCCACACAATTTGGCCCTCTCTGCTTCCATGCGCACTCTAGCCTCAAAAGCACCTTTTTTCACTCTTGGCGCCCTCCGGAGCAAAAAAGACAAACGTCCAGCTTTTGCTGCCACAGCAAAGGTGCCAGCGGGGAAAAGTGATGCTGGTCCTCACTGCCTCCTGGAACCCCTTCAAATGCCCCAGACAATTTGGCCCTCTCTGCTTTCCTGCGCACTCTAGCCTCAAAAGCACCTTTTTTCACTTTCGCCGCTGTTTGGAGCAAAAAAGACAAACGTCCAGCTTTTGCTGCCACAGCAAAGGTGCCAGCGGTGAAAAGTGATGCTAGTCCTCACTGCCTCCTGGAACCCCTTCAAATGCCCCACACAATTTGGCCCTCTCTGCTTCCCTGCGGACTCTAGCCTCAAAAGCACCTTTTTTCACACTTGGCGCCCTCCAGAGTAAAAAAGACAAACGTCCAGCTTTTGCTGCCACAGCAAAGGTGCCAGCCGGGAAAAGTCATGCTGGTCCTCACTGCCTTCTGGAACCCCTTCAAATGCCCCAGGCAATTTGGCCCTCTCTGCTTCCCTGCGCACTCTAGCCTCAAAAGCACCTTTTTTCACTTTGGCGCCCTCCGGAGCAAAAAAGACAAACGGCCAGCTTTTGCTGCCACAGCAAAGGTGCCAGCGGGGAAAAGTGATGCTGGTCCTCACTGCCTCCTGGAACCCCTTCAAATGCCCCACACAATTTGGCCCTCTCTGCTTCCCTGCGGACTCTATCCTCAAAAGCACCTTTTTTCACTCTTGGCGCCCTACGGAGCAAAAAAGACAAAGGTCCAGCTTTTGCTGCCACAGCAAAGGTGCCAGCGGGGAAAAGTGATGCTGGTCCTCACTGACTCCTGGAACCCCTTCAAATGCCCCACACAATTTGGCCCTCTCTGCTTTCCTGCGCACTCTAGCCTCAAAAGCACCTTTTTTCACTCTTGGCGCCCTCCGGAGCAAAAAAGACAAACGTCCAGCTTTTGCTGCCACAGCAAAGGTGCCAGCGGGGAAAAGTGATGCTGGTCCTCACTGCCTCCTGGAACCCCTTCAAATGCCGTAGACAATTTGGCCCTCTCTGCTTTCCTGCGCACTCTATCCTCAAAAGCACCTTTTTTCAATTTCGCCGCTGTTTGGAGCAAAAAAGACAAACGTCCAGCTTTTGCTGCCACAGCAAAGGTGCCAGCGGGGAAAAGTCATGCTGGTCCTCACTGCCTCCTGCAACCCCTTCAAATGCCCCACACAATTTGGCCCTCTCTGCTTTCTTGCGCACTCTATCCTCAAAAGCACCTTTTTTCACTTTCGCCGCTGTTTGGAGCAAAAAAGACAAACGTCCAGCTTTTGCTGCCACAGCAAAGGTGCCAACGGGGAAAAGTGATGGTGGTCCTCACTGCCTCCTGGAACCCCTTCAAACGCCCCAGGCAATTTGGCCCTCTCTGCTTCCCTGCGCACTCTATCCTCAAAAGCACCTTTTTTCACTTTCGACGCTGTTTGGAGCAAAAAAGACAAACGTCCAGCTTTTGCTGCCACAGCAAAGGTGCCAGCGGGGAAAAGTCATGCTGGTCCTCACTGCCTCCTGCAACCCCTTCAAATGCCCCACACAATTTGGCCCTCTCTGCTTTCTTGCGCACTTTATCCTCAAAAGCACCTTTTTTCACTTTCGCCGCTGTTTGGAGCAAAAAAGACAAACGTCCAGCTTTTGCTGCCACAGCAAAGGTGCCAACGGGGAAAAGTGATGGTGGTCCTCACTGCCTCCTGGAACCCCTTCAAACGCCCCAGGCAATTTGGCCCTCTCTGCTTTCCTGCGCACTCTATCCTCAAAAGCACCTTTTTTCACTTTCGACGCTGTTTGGAGCAAAAAAGACAAACGTCCAGCTTTTGCTGCCACAGCAAAGGTGCCAGCGGGGAAAAGTCATGCTGGTCCTCACTGCCTCCTGGAACCCCTTCAAATTCCCCAGGCAATTTGGTCCTCTCTGCTTTCCTGCACACTCTAGCCTCAAAAGCACCTTTTTTCACTTTCGCCGCTGTTTGGAGCAAAAAAGACAAACGTCCAGCTTTTGCTGCCACAGCAAAGGTGCCAGCGGTGAAAAGTGATGCTAGTCCTCACTGCCTCCTGGAACCCCTTCAAATGCCCCAGACAATTTGGCCCTCTCTGCTTTCCTGTGCACTCTAGCCTCAAAAGCACCTTTTTTCACTCTTGGCACCCTCCGGAGCAAAAAGACAAACGTCCAGCTTTTGCTGCCACAGCAAAGGTGCCAGCGGGGAAAAGTGATGCTGGTCCTCACTGCCTCCTGGAACCCCTTCAAATGCCCCACACAATTTGGCCCTCTCTGCTTTCCTGCGCACTCTAGCCTCAAAAGCACCTTTTTTCACTTTCGCCGCTGTTTGGAGCAAAAAAGACAAACGTCCAGCTTTTGCTGCCACAGCAAAGGTGCCAGCGGGGAAAAGTCATGCTGGTCCTCACTGCCTCCTGGAACCCCTTCAAATGCCCCACACAATTTGGCCCTCTCTGCTTTCCTGCGCACTCTAGCCTCAAAAGCACCTTTTTTCACACTTGGCGCCCTCCAGAATAAAAAAGACAAACGTCCAGCTTTTGCTGCCACAGCAAAGGTGCCAGCGGGGAAAAGTCATGCTGGTCCTCACTGCCTTCTGGAACCCCTTCAAATGCCCCAGGCAATTTGGCCCTCTCTGCTTCCCTGCGGACTCTAGCCTCAAAAGCACCTTTTTTCAATTTCGCCGCTGTTTGGAGCAAAAAAGACAAACGTCCAGCTTTTGCTGCCACAGCAAAGGTGCCAGCGGTGAAAAGTGATGCTAGTCCTCACTGCCTCCTGGAACCCCTTCAAATGCCTCAGACAATTTGGCCCTCTCTGCTTTCCTGTGCACTCTAGCCTCAAAAGAACATTTTTTCACTCTTGGCGCCCTACGGAGCAAAAAAGACAAACGTCCAGCTTTTGCTGCCACAGCAAAGGTGCCAGCGGGGAAAAGTGATGCTGGTCCTCACTGACTCCTGGAACCCCTTCAAATGCCTCAGACAATTTGGCCCTCTCTGCTTTCCTGCGCACTCTAGCCTCAAAAGCACCTTTTTTCACTCTTGGCGCCCTCCGGAGCAAAAAAGACAAACGTCCAGCTTTTGCTGCCACAGCAAAGGTGCCAGCGGGGAAAAGTGATGCTGGTCCTCACTGACTCCTGGAACCCCTTCAAATGCCCCACACAATTTGGCCCTCTCTGCTTTCCTGCGCACTCTAGCCTCAAAAGCACCTTTTTTCACTCTTGGCGCCCTCCGGAGCAAAAAAGACAAACGTCCAGCTTTTGCTGCCACAGCAAAGGTGCCAGCGGGGAAAAGTGATGGTGGTCCTCACTGCCTCCTGGAACCCCTTCAAATGCCCTAGACAATTTGGCCCTCTCTGCTTTCCTGCGCACTCTATCCTCAAAAGCACCTTTTTTCACTTTCGCCGCTGTTTGGAGCAAAAAAGACAAACGTCCAGCTTTTGCTGCCACAGCAAAGGTGCCAGCGGGGAAAAGTCATGCTGGTCCTCACTGCCTCCTGGAACCCCTTCAAATGCCCCAGGCAGTTTGGCCCTCTCTGCTTTCCTGCGCACTCTAGCCTCAAATCACCTTTTTTCACTCTTGGCGCCCTACAGAGCAAAAAAGACAAACGTCCAGCTTTTGCTGCCACAGCAAAGGTGCCAGCGGGGAAAAGTGATGCTGGTCCTCACTGCCTCCTGGAACCCCTTCAAATGCCCCACACAATTTGGCCCTCTCTGCTTTCTTGCGCACTCTATCCTCAAAAGCACCTTTTTTCACTTTCGCCGCTGTTTGGAGCAAAAAAGACAAACGTCCAGCTTTTGCTGCCACAGCAAAGGTGCCAGCGGGGAAAAGTGATGCTGGTCCTCACTGCCTCCTGGAACCCCTTCAAACGCCCCAGGCAATTTGGCCCTCTCTGCTTTCCTGCGCACTCTATCCTCAAAAGCAACTTTTTTCACTTTCGCCGCTGTTTGGAGCAAAAAAGACAAACGTCCAGCTTTTGCTGCCACAGCAAAGGTGCCAGCGGGGAAAAGTCATGCTGGTCCTCACTGCCTCCTGGAACCCCTTCAAATTCCCCAGGCAATTTGGTCCTCTCTGCTTTCCTGCGCACTCTAGCCTCAAAAGCACCTTTTTTCACTTTCGCCGCTGTTTGGAGCAAAAAAGACAAACGTCCAGCTTTTGCTGCCACAGCAAAGGTGCCAGCGGGGTAAAGTGATGCTGGTCCTCACTGCCTCCTGGAACCCCTTCAAATGCCCCACACAATTTGGCCCTCTCTGCTTTCCTGCGCACTCTATCCTCAAAAGCACCTTTTTTCACTTTCGCCGCTGTTTGGAGCAAAAAAGACAAACGTCCAGCTTTTGCTGCCACAGCAAAGGTGCCAGCGGGGAAAAGTCATGCTGGTCCTCACTGCCTCCTGGAACCCCTTCAAATGCCCAAGACAATTTTGCCCTCTCTGCTTTCCTGCGCACTCTAGCCTCAAAAGCACCTTTTTTCACTCTTGACGCCCTACAGAGCAAAAAAGACAAACGTCCAGCTTTTGCTGCCACAGCAAAGGTGCCAGCGGGGAAAAGTCATGCTGGTCCTCACTGCCTCCTGGAACCCCTTCAAATGCCCCACACAATTTGGCCCTCTCTGCTTCCCTGCGGACTCTAGCCTCAAAAGCACCTTTTTTCACTCTTGGCGCCCTCCGGAGCAAAAAAGACAAACGTCCAGCTTTTGCTGCCACAGCAAAGGTGCCAGCGGGGAAAAGTGATGCTGGTCCTCACTGCCTCCTGGAACCCCTTCAAATGCCCCAGACAATTTGGCCCTCTCTGCTTTCCTGCGCACTCTAGCCTCAAAAGCACCTTTTTTCACTCTTGGCCCCCTCCGGAGCAAAAAAGACAAAGGTCCAGCTTTTGCTGCCACAGCAAAGGTGCCAGCGGGGAAAAGTGATGCTGGTCCTCACTGACTCCTGGAACCCCTTCAAATGCCCCACACAATTTGGCCCTCTCTGCTTTCCTGCGCACTCTAGCCTCAAAAGCACCTTTTTTCACTTTCGCCGCTGTTTGGAGCAAAAAAGACAAACGTCCAGCTTTTGCTGCCACAGCAAAGGTGCCAGCGGGGAAAAGTCATGCTGGTCCTCACTGCCTCCTGGAACCCCTTCAAATGCCCCACACAATTTGGCCCTCTCTGCTTTCCTGCGCACTCTATCCTCAAAAGCACCTTTTTTCACACTTGGCGCCCTCCAGAGTAAAAAAGACAAACGTCCAGCTTTTCCTGCCACAGCAAAGGTGCCAGCGGGGAAAAGTCATGCTGGTCCTCACTGCCTTCTGGAACCCCTTCAAATGCCCCAGGCAATTTGGCCCTCTCTGCTTCCCTGCGGACTCTAGCCTCAAAAGCACCTTTTTTCACTTTCGCCGCTGTTTGGAGCAAAAAAGACAAACGTCCAGCTTTTGCTGCCACAGCAAAGGTGCCAGCGGTGAAAAGTGATGCTAGTCCTCACTGCCTCCTGGAACCCCTTCAAATGCCTCAGACAATTTGGCCCTCTCTGCTTTCCTGTGCACTCTAGCCTCAAAAGCACATTTTTTCACTCTTGGCGCCCTACGGAGCAAAAAAGACAAACGTCCAGCTTTTGCTGCCACAGCAAAGGTGCCAGCGGGGAAAAGTGATGCTGGTCCTCACTGCCTCCTGGAACCCCTTCAAATGCCCCACACAATTTGGCCCTCTCTGCTTTCCTGCGCACTCCAGCCTCAAAAGCACCTTTTTTCACTCTTGGCGCCCTCCGGAGCAAAAAAGACAAACGTCCAGCTTTTGCTGCCACAGCAAAGGTGCCAGTGGGGAAAAGTGATGCTGGTCCTCACTGCCTCCTGGAACCCCTTCAAATGCCCCAGACAATTTGGCCCTCTCTGCTTTCCTGCGCACTCTAGCCTCAAAAGCACCTTTTTTCACTCTTGGCGCCCTCCGGAGCAAAAAAGACAAACGTCCAGCTTTTGCTGCCACAGCAAAGGTGCCAGCGGGGAAAAGTGATGGTGGTCCTCACTGCCTCCTGGAACCCCTTCAAATGCCCTAGACAATTTGGCCCTCTCTGCTTTCCTGCGCACTCTATCCTCAAAAGCACCTTTTTTCACTTTCGCCGCTGTTTGGAGCAAAAAAGACAAACGTCCAGCTTTTGCTGCCACAGCAAAGGTGCCAGCGGGGAAAAGTCCTGCTGGTCCTCACTGCCTCCTGGAACCCCTTCAAATGCCCCAGACAATTTGGCCCTCTCTGCTTTCCTGCGCACTCTAGCCTCAAAAGCACCTTTTTTCACTCTTGGCGCCCTACAGAGCAAAAAAGACAAACGTCCAGCTTTTGCTGCCACAGCAAAGGTGCCAGCGGCGAAAAGTGATGCTGGTCCTCACTGCCTCCTGGAACCCCTTCAAATGCCCCACACAATTTGGCCCTCTCTGCTTTCCTGCGCACTCTATCCTCAAAAGCACCTTTTTTCACTTTCGCCGCTGTTTGGAGCAAAAAAGACAAACGTCCAGCTTTTGCTGCCACAGCAAAGGTGCCAGCGGGGAAAAGTGATGCTGGTCCTCACTGCCTCCTGGAACCCCTTCAAATGCCTCAGACAATTTGGCCCTCTCTGCTTTCCTGTGCACTCTAGCCTCAAAAGCACCTTTTTTCACTCTTGGCGCCCTCCGGAGCAAGAAAGACAAACGTCCAGCTTTTGCTGCCACAGCAAAGGTGCCAGCGGGGAAAAGTGATGCTGGTCCTCACTGACTCCTGGAACCCCTTCAAATGCCCCACACAATTTGGCCCTCTCTGCTTTCCTGCGCAATCTAGCCTCCATAGCACCTTTTTTCACTTTCGCCGCTGTTTGGAGCAAAAAAGACAAACGCCCAGCTTTTGCTGCCACAGCAAAGGTGCCAGCGGGGAAAAGTGATGCTGGTCCTCACTGCCTCCTGGAACCCCTTCAAATGCCCCAGGCAATTTGGCCCTCTCTGCTTTCCTGCGCACTCTAGCCTCAAAAGCACCTTTTTTCACTCTTGGCGCCTTCCGGAGCAAAAAAGACAAACGTCCAGCTTTTGCTGCCACAGCAAAGTTGCCAGCGGGGAAAAGTGATGCTGGTCCTCACTGCCTCCTGGAACCCCTTCAAATGCCCCAGACAATTTGGCCCTCTCTGCTTTCCTGAGCACTCTATCCTCAAAAGCACCTTTTTTCACTTTCGCCGCTGTTTGGAGCAAAAAAGACAAACGTCCAGCTTTTGCTGCCACAGCAAATGTGCCAGCGGGGAAAAGTCATGCTGGTCCTCACTGCCTCCTGGAACCCCTTCAAATGCCCAAGACAATTTTGCCCTCTCTGCTTTCCTGCGCACTCTAGCCTCAAAAGCACCTTTTTTCACTCTTGACGCCCTACAGAGCAAAAAAGACAAACGTCCAGCTTTTGCTGCCACAGCAAAGGTGCCAGTGGGGAAAAGTCATGCTGGTCCTCACTGCCTCCTGGAACCCCTTCAAATGCCCCACACAATTTGGCCCTCTCTGCTTCCCTGCGGACTCTAGCCTCAAAAGCACCTTTTTTCACTCTTGGCGCCCTACGGAGCAAAAAAGACAAACGTCCAGCTTTTGCTGCCACAGCAAAGGTGCCAGCGGGGAAAAGTGATGCTGGTCCTCACTGCCTCCTGGAACCCCTTCAAATGCCCCACACAATTTGGCCCTCTCTGCTTTCCTGCGCACTCTAGCCTCAAAAGCACCTTTTTTCACTCTTGGCCCCCTCCGGAGCAAAAAAGACAAAGGTCCAGCTTTTGCTGCCACAGCAAAGGTGCCAGCGGGGAAAAGTGATGCTGGTCCTCACTGACTCCTGGAACCCCTTCAAATGCCCCACACAATTTGGCCCTCTCTGCTTTCCTGCGCACTCTAGCCTCAAAAGTACCTTTTTTCACTTTCGCCGCTGTTTGGAGCAAAAAAGACAAACGCCCAGCTTTTGCTGCCACAGCAAAGGTGCCAGCGGGGAAAAGTCATGCTGGTCCTCACTGCCTCCTGGAACCCCTTCAAATGCCCCACACAATTTGGCCCTCTCTGCTTTCCTGCGCACTCTATCCTCAAAAGCACCTTTTTTCACACTTGGCGCCCTCCAGAGTAAAAAAGACAAACGTCCAGCTTTTCCTGCCACAGCAAAGGTGCCAGCGGGGAAAAGTCATGCTGGTCCTCACTGCCTTCTGGAACCCCTTCAAATGCCCCACACAATTTGGCCCTCTCTGCTTCCCTGCGGACTCTAGCCTCAAAAGCACCTTTTTTCACTTTCGCCGCTGTTTGGAGCAAAAAAGACAAACGTCCAGCTTTTGCTGCCACAGCAAAGGTGCCAGCGGTGAAAAGTGATGCTAGTCCTCACTGCCTCCTGGAACCCCTTCAAATGCCTCAGACAATTTGGCCCTCTCTGCTTTCCTGTGCACTCTAGCCTCAAAAGCACATTTTTTCACTCTTGGCGCCCTACGGAGCAAAAAAGACAAACGTCCAGCTTTTGCTGCCACAGCAAAGGTGCCAGCGGGGAAAAGTGATGCTGGTCCTCACTGCCTCCTGGAACCCCTTCAAATGCCCCACACAATTTGGCCCTCTCTGATTTCCTGCGCACTCCAGCCTCAAAAGCACCTTTTTTCACTCTTGGAGCCCTCCGGAGCAAAAAAGACAAACGTCCAGCTTTTGCTGCCACAGCAAAGGTGCCAGCGGGGAAAAGTGATGCTGGTCCTCACTGCCTCCTGGAACCCCTTCAAATGCCCCAGACAATTTGGCCCTCTCTGCTTTCCTGCGCACTCTAGCCTCAAAAGCACCTTTTTTCACTCTTGGCGCCCTCCGGAGCAAAAAAGACAAACGTCCAGCTTTTGCTGCCACAGCAAAGGTGCCAGCGGGGAAAAGTGATGGTGGTCCTCACTGCCTCCTGGAACCCCTTCAAATGCCCTAGACAATTTGGCCCTCTCTGCTTCCCTGCGGACTCTATCCTCAAAAGCACCTTTTTTCACTTTCGCCGCTGTTTGGAGCAAAAAAGACAAACGTCCAGCTTTTGCTGCCACAGCAAAGGTGCCAGCGGGGAAAAGTCATGCTGGTCCTCACTGCCTCCTGGAACCCCTTCAAATGCCCCAGACAATTTGGCCCTCTCTGCTTTCCTGCGCACTCTATACTCAAAAGCACCTTTTTTCACTCTTGGCGCCCTACAGAGCAAAAAAGACAAACGTCCAGCTTTTGCTGCCACAGCAAAGGTGCCAGCGGCGAAAAGTGATGCTGGTCCTCACTGCCTCCTGGAACCCCTTCAAATGCCCCACACAATTTGGCCCTCTCTGCTTTCTTGCGCACTCTATCCTCAAAAGCACCTTTTTTCACTTTCGCCGCTGTTTGGAGCAAAAAAGACAAACGTCCAGCTTTTGCTGCCACAGCAAAGGTGCCAGCGGGGAAAAGTGATGCTGGTCCTCACTGCCTCCTGGAACCCCTTCAAATGCCCCAGACAATTTGGCCCTCTCTGCTTCCCTGCGGACTCTATCCTCAAATGCACCTTTTTTCACTTTCGCCGCTGTTTGGAGCAAAAAAGACAAACGTCCAGCTTTTGCTGCCACAGCAAAGGTGCCAGCGGGGAAAAGTCATGCTGGTCCTCACTGCCTCCTGGAACCCCTTCAAATTCCTCAGGCAATTTGGTCCTCTCTGCTTTCCTGCACACTCTAGCCTCAAAAGCACCTTTTTTCACTTTCGCCGCTGTTTGGAGCAAAAAAGACAAACGTTCAGCTTTTGCTGCCACAGCAAAGGTGCCAGCGGTGAAAAGTGATGCTAGTCCTCACTGCCTCCTGGAACCCCTTCAAATGCCTCAGACAATTTGGCCCTCTCTGCTTTCCTGCGCACTCTAGCCTCAAAAGCACCTTTTTTCACTCTTGGCGCCCTCCGGAGCAAGAAAGACAAACGTCCAGCTTTTGCTGCCACAGCAAAGGTGCCAGCGGGGAAAAGTGATGCTGGTCCTCACTGACTCCTGGAACCCCTTCAAATGCCCCAGACAATTTGGCCCTCTCTGCTTTCCTGCGCAATCTAGCCTCCATAGCACCTTTTTTCACTTTCGCCGCTGTTTGGAGCAAAAAAGACAAACGCCCAGCTTTTGCTGCCACAGCAAAGGTGCCAGCAAGGAAAAATGATGCTGGTCCTCACTGCTTCCTGGAACCCCTTCAAATGCCCCAGGCAATTTGGCCCTCTCTGCTTTCCTGCGCACTCTAGCCTCAAAAGCACCTTTTTTCACTCTTGGCGCCTTCCGGAGCAAAAAAGACAAACGTCCAGCTTTTGCTGCCACAGCAAAGTTGCCAGCGGGGAAAAGTGATGCTGGTCCTCACTGCCTCCTGGAACCCCTTCAAATGCCCCAGACAATTTGGCCCTCTCTGCTTTCCTGAGCACTCTATCCTCAAAAGCACCTTTTTTCACTTTCGCCGCTGTTTGGAGCAAAAAAGACAAACGTCCAGCTTTTGATGCCACAGCAAAGGTGCCAGCGGGGAAAAGTGATGCTGGTCCTCACTGACTCCTGGAACCCCTTCAAATGCCCCACACAATTTGGCCCTCTCTGCTTTCCTGCGCACTCTAGCCTCAAAAGCACCTTTTTTCACTCTTGACGCCCTACAGAGCAAAAAAGACAAACGTCCAGCTTTTGCTGCCACAGCAAAGGTGCCAGCGGGGAAAAGTCATGCTGGTCCTCACTGCCTCCTGGAACCCCTTCAAATGCCCCACACAATTTGGCCCTCTCTGCTTCCCTGCGGACTCTAGCCTCAAAAGCACCTTTTTTCACTCTTGGCGCCCTCTGGAGCAAAAAAGACAAACGTCCAGCTTTTGCTGCCACAGCAAAGGTGCCAGCGGGGAAAAGTGATGCTGGTCCTCACTGCCTCCTGGAACCCCTTCAAATGCCCCAGACAATTTGGCCCTCTCTGCTTTCCTGCGCACTCTAGCCTCAAAAGCACCTTTATTCACTCTTGGCGCCCTCCGGAGCAAAAAAGACAAACGTCCAGCTTTTGCTGCCACAGCAAAGGTGCCAGCGGGGAAAAGTGATGCTGGTCCTCACTGCCTCCTGGAACCCCTTCAAATGCCCCAGACAATTTGGCCCTCTCTGCTTTCCTGCGGACTCTAGCCTCAAAAGCACCTTTTTTCGCTCTTGGCGCCCTCCGGAGCAAAAAGTACAAACGTCCAGCTTTTGCTGCCACAGCAAAGGTGCCAGCGGGGAAAAGTGATGCTGGTCCTCACTGCCTCCTGCAACCCCTTCAAATGCCCCACACAATTTGGCCCTCTCTGCTTTCTTGCGCACTCTATCCTCAAAAGCACCTTTTTTCACTTTCGCCGCTGTTTGGAGCAAAAAAGACAAACGTCCAGCTTTTGCTGCCACAGCAAAGGTGCCAGCGGGGAAAAGTCATGCTGGTCCTCACTGCCTCCTGGAACCCCTTCAAATGCCCCACACAATTTGGCCCTCTCTGCTTCCCTGCGGACTCTAGCCTCAAAAGCACCTTTTTTCACTCTTGGCGCCCTACGGAGCAAAAAAGACAAACGTCCAGCTTTTGCTGCCACAGCAAAGGTGCCAGCGGGGAAAAGTGATGCTGGTCCTCACTGCCTCCTGGAACCCCTTCAAATGCCCCAGACAATTTGGCCCTCTCTGCTTTCCTGCGCACTCTAGCCTCAAAAGCACCTTTTTTCACTCTTGGCCCCCTCCGGAGCAAAAAAGACAAACGTCCAGCTTTTGCTGCCACAGCAAAGGTGCCAGCGGGGAAAAGTGATGCTGGTCCTCACTGCCTCTTGGAACCCCTTCAAATGCCCCACACAATTTGGCCCTCTCTGCTTTCCTGCGCACTCTATCCTCAAAAGCACCTTTTTTAACTTTCGCCGCTGTTTGGAGCAAAAAAGACAAACGTCCAGCTTTTGCTGCCACAGCAAAGGTGCCAGGGGGGAAAAGTGATGCTGGTCCTCACTGTCTCCTGGAACCCCTTCAAATGCCCCAGACAATTTGGCCCTCTCTGCTTTCCTGCGGACTCTAGCCTCAAAAGCACCTTTTTTCGCTCTTGGCGCCCTCCGGAGCAAAAAGTACAAACGTCCAGCTTTTGCTGCCACAGCAAAGGTGCCAGCGGGGAAAAGTGATGCTGGTCCTCACTGCCTCCTGCAACCCCTTCAAATGCCCCACACAATTTGGCCCTCTCTGCTTTCTTGCGCACTCTATCCTCAAAAGCACCTTTTTTCACTTTCGCCGCTGTTTGGAGCAAAAAAGACAAACGTCCAGCTTTTGCTGCCACAGCAAAGGTGCCAGCGGGGAAAAGTGATGCTGGTCCTCACTGACTCCTGGAACCCCTTGAAATGCCTGAGACAATTTGGCCCTCTCTGCTTCCCTTCGGACTCTATCCTCAAAAGCACCTTTTTTCACTCTTGGCCCCCTCCGGAGCAAAAAAGACAAACGTCCAGCTTTTGCTGCCACAGCAAAGGTGCCAGCGGGGAAAAGTGATGCTGGTCCTCACTGCCTCTTGGAACCCCTTCAAATGCCCCACACAATTTGGCCCTCTCTGCTTTCCTGCGCACTCTATCCTCAAAAGCACCTTTTTTAACTTTCGCCGCTGTTTTGAGCAAAAAAGACAAACGTCCAGCTTTTGCTGCCACAGCAAAGGTGCCAGGGGGGAAAAGTGATGCTGGTCCTCACTGTCTCCTGGAACCCCTTCAAATGCCCCAGACAATTTGGCCCTCTTTGCTTTCCTGCGGACTCTAGCCTCAAAAGCACCTTTTTTCGCTCTTGGCGCCCTCCGGAGCAAAAAGTACAAACGTCCAGCTTTTGCTGCCACAGCAAAGGTGCCAGCGGGGAAAAGTGATGCTGGTCCTCACTGCCTCCTGCAACCCCTTCAAATGCCCCACACAATTTGGCCCTCTCTGCTTTCTTGCGCACTCTATCCTCAAAAGCACCTTTTTTCACTTTCGCCGCTGTTTGGAGCAAAAAAGACAAACGTCCAGCTTTTGCTGCCACAGCAAAGGTGCCAGCGGGGAAAAGTGATGCTGGTCCTCACTGCCTCCTGGAACCCCTTCAAATGCCCCAGACAATTTGGCCCTCTCTGCTTTCCTGCGCACTCTATCCTCAAAAGCACCTTTTTTCACTCTTGGCGCCCTCTGGAGCAAAAAAGACAAACGTCCAGCTTTTGCTGCCACAGCAAAGGTGCCAGCGGGGAAAAGTGATGCTGGTCCTCACTGCCTCCTGGAACCCCTTCAAATGCCCCACACAATTTGGCCCTCTCTGCTTCCCTGCGGACTCTAGCCTCAAAAGCACCTTTTTTCACTCTTGGCGCCCTCCGGAGCAAAAAAGACAAACGTCCAGCTTTTGCTGCCACAGCAAAGGTGCCAGCGGGGAAAAGTGATGCTGGTCCTCACTGCCTCCTGGAACCCCTTCAAATGCCCCAGACAATTTGGCCCTCTCTGCTTTCCTGTGCACTCTAGCTTCAAAAGCACCTTTTTTTATTTTCACCGCTGTTTGTAGCAAAAAAGACAAACGTCCAGCTTTTGCTGCCACAGCAAAGGTGCCAGCGGGGAAAAGTGATGCTGGTCCTCACTGACTCCTGGAACCCCTTGAAATGCCTGAGACAATTTGGCCCTCTCTGCTTCCCTTCGGACTCTATCCTCAAAAGCACCTTTTTTCACTCTTGGCCCCCTCCGGAGCAAAAAAGACAAACGTCCAGCTTTTGCTGCCACAGCAAAGGTGCCAGCGGGGAAAAGTGATGCTGGTCCTCACTGCCTCTTGGAACCCCTTCAAATGCCCCACACAATTTGGCCCTCTCTGCTTTCCTGCGCACTCTATCCTCAAAAGCACCTTTTTTAACTTTCGCCGCTGTTTTGAGCAAAAAAGACAAACGTCCAGCTTTTGCTGCCACAGCAAAGGTGCCAGGGGGGAAAAGTGATGCTGGTCCTCACTGTCTCCTGGAACCCCTTCAAATGCCCCAGACAATTTGGCCCTCTCTGCTTTCCTGCGGACTCTAGCCTCAAAAGCACCTTTTTTCACTCTTGGCGCCCTCCGGAGCAAAAAAGACAAACGTCCAGCTTTTGCTGCCACAGCAAAGGTGCCAGCGGGGAAAAGTGATGCTGGTCCTCACTGCCTCCTGGAACCCCTTCAAATGCCCCAGACAATTTGGCCCTCTCTGCTTTCCTGTGCACTCTAGCTTCAAAAGCACCTTTTTTTATTTTCACCGCTGTTTGTAGCAAAAAAGACAAACGTCCAGCTTTTGCTGCCACAGCAAAGGTGGCAGCGGGGAAAAGTGATGCTGGTCCTCACTGCCTCCTGGAACCCCTTCAAATGCCCCACACAATTTGGCCCTCTCTGCTTTCCTGCGCAATCTAGCCTCAATAGCACCTTTTTTCACTTTCTCCGCTGTTTGGAGCAAAAAAGACAAACGTCCAGCTTTTGCTGCCACAGCAAAGGTGGCAGCGGGGAAAAGTGATGCTGGTCCTCACTGCCTCCTGGAACCCCTTCAAATGCCCCACACAATTTGGCCCTCTCTGCTTTCCTGCGCACTCTAGCCTCAAAAGCACCTTTTTTCACTCTTGGCGCCCTCCGGAGCAAAAAAGACAAACGTCCAGCTTTTGCTGCCACAGCAAAGGTGCCAGCGGGGAAAAGTGATGCTGGTCCTCACTGCCTCCTGGAACCCCTTCAAATGCCCCAGACAATTTGGCCCTCTCTGCTTTCCTGCGGACTCTAGCCTCAAAAGCACCATTTTTCGCTCTTGGCGCCCTCCGGAGCAAAAAGTACAAACGTCCAGCTTTTGCTGCCACAGCAAAGGTGCCAGCGGGGAAAAGTGATGCTGGTCCTCACTGCCTCCTGCAACCCCTTCAAATGCCCCACACAATTTGGCCCTCTCTGCTTTCTTGCGCACTCTATCCTCAAAAGCACCTTTTTTCACTTTCGCCGCTGTTTGGAGCAAAAAAGACAAACGTCCAGCTTTTGCTGCCACAGCAAAGGTGCCAGCGGGGAAAAGTGATGCTGGTCCTCACTGCCTCCTGGAACCCCTTCAAATGCCCCAGACAATTTGGCCCTCTCTGCTTTCCTGCGCACTCTAGCCTCAAAAGCACCTTTTTTCACTCTTGACGCCCTACAGAGCAAAAAAGACAAACGTCCAGCTTTTGCTGCCACAGCAAAGGTGCCAGCGGGGAAAAGTGATGCTGGTCCTCACTGCCTCCTGGAATTCCCTTCAAATGCCCCAGACAATTTGGCCCTCTCTGCTTTCCTGCGCACTCTAGCCTCAAAAGCACCTTTTTTCACTCTTGGCCCCCTCCGGAGCAAAAAAGACAAACGTCCAGCTTTTGCTGCCACAGCAAAGGTGCCAGCGGGGAAAAGTGATGCTGGTCCTCACTGCCTCCTGGAACCCCTTCAAATGCCCCACACAATTTGGCCCTCTCTGCTTTCCTGCGCACTCTATCCTCAAAAGCACCTTTTTTAACTTTCGCCGCAGTTTGGAGCAAAAAAGACAAACGTCCAGCTTTTGCTGCCACAGCAAAGGTGCCAGCGGGGAAAAGTGATGCTGGTCCTCACTGCCTCCTGGAACCCCTTCAAATGCCCCAGACAATTTGGCCCTCTCTGCTTTCCTGCGGATTCTAGCCTCAAAAGCACCTTTTTTCGCTCTTGGCGCCCTCCGGAGCAAAAAGTACAAACGTCCAGCTTTTGCTGCCACAACAATGGTGCCAGCGGGGAAAAGTGATGCTGGTCCTCACTGCCTCCTGCAACCCCTTCAAATGCCCCACACAATTTGGCCCTCTCTGCTTTCTTGCGCACTCTATCCTCAAAAGCACCTTTTTTCACTTTCGCCGCTGATGGAGCAAAAAAGACAAACGTCCAGCTTTTGCTGCCACAGCAAAGGTGCCAGCGGGGAAAAGTGATGCTGGTCCTCACTGCCTTCTGGAACCCCTTCAAATGCCCCACACAATTTGGCCCACTCTTCTTCCCTGCGGACTCTATCCTCAAAAGCACCTTTTTTCACTCTTGGCGCCCTCCGGAGCAAAAAAGACAAACGTCCAGCTTTTGCTGCCACAGCAAAGGTGCCAGCAGGGAAAAGTGATGCTAGGCCTCACTGACTCCTGGAACCCCTTGAAATGCCTGAGACAATTTGGCCCTCTCTGCTTCCCTGCGGACTCTATTCTCAAAAGCACCTTTTTTCACTCTTGGCGCCCTGCGGAGCAAAAAAGACAAATGTCCAGCTTTTGCTGCCACAGCAAAGGTGCCAGCGGGGAAAAGTGATGCTGGTCCTCACTGCCTCCTGGAAGCCCTTCAAATGCCCCACACAATTTGGCCCTCTCTGCTTTCCTGCGCACTCTAGCCTCAAAAGCACCTTTTTTCACTTTAGCCGGTGTTTGGAGCAAAAAAGACAAACGTCCAGCTTTTGCTGCCACAGCAAAGGTGCCAGCGGGGAAAAGTGATGCTGGTCCTCACTGCCTCCTGGAACCCCTTCAAATGCCCCAGACAATTTGGCCCTCTCTGCTTTCCTGCGCACTCTATCCTCAAAAGCACCTTTTTTCACTCTTGGCGCCCTCCGGAGCAAAAAAGACAAACGTCCAGCTTTTGCTGCCACAGCAATGGTGACAGCGGGGAAAAGTGATGCTGGTCCTCACTGACTCCTGGAACCCCTTCAAATGCCCCACACAATTTGGCCCTCTCTGCTTTCCTGTGGACTCTAGCCTCAAAAGCACCTTTTTTCACTCTTGGCGCCCTCCGGAGCAAAAAAGAAAAACGTCCAGCTTTTGCTGCCACAGCAAAGGTGCCAGCGGGGAAAAGTGATGCTGGTCCTCACTGCCTCCTGGAACCCCTTCAAATGCCCCAGACAATTTGGCCCTCTCTGCTTTCCTGTGCACTCTAGCTTCAAAAGCACCTTTTTTCATTTTCGCCGCTGTTTGTAGCAAAAAAGACAAACGTCCAGCTTTTGCTGCCACAGCAAAGGTGCCACGGGGAAAAGTGATGCTGGTCCTCACTGCCTCCTGGAACCCCTTCAAATGCCCCACACAATTTGGCTTTCTCTGCTTTCCTGCGCAATCTAGCCTCAATAGCACCTTTTTTCACTTTCGCCGCTGTTTGGAGCAAAAAAGACAAACGTCCAGCTTTTGCTGCCACAGCAAAGGTGCCAGCGGGGAAAAGTGATGCTGGTCCTCACTGCCTCCTGGAACCCCTTCAAATGCCCCAGACAATTTGGCCCTCTCTGCTTTCCTGCGCACTCCTGCGCACTCTATCCTCAAAAGCACCTTTTTTCACTTTCGCCGCTGTTTGGAGCAAAAAAGACAAACGTCCAGCTTTTGCTGCCACAGCAAAGGTGCCAGCGGGGAAAAGTGATGCTGGTCCTCACTGCCTTCTGGAACCCCTTCAAATGCCCCAGGCAATTTGGCCCTCTCTTCTTCCCTGCGGACTCTATCCTCAAAAGCACCTTTTTTCACTCTTGGCGCCCTCCGGAGCAAAAAAGACAAACGTCCAGCTTTTGCTGCCACAGCAAAGGTGCCAGCGGGGAAAAGTGATGCTGGTCCTCACTGCCTCCTGGAACCCCTTCAAATGCCCCAGACAATTTGGCCCTCTCTGCCTTCCTGCGCACTCTAGCTTCAAAAGCACCTTTTTTCACTTTCGCCGCTGTTTGGAGCAAAAAAGACAAACGTCCAGCTTTTGCTGCCACAGCAAAGGTGCCAGCGGGGAAGTCATGCTGGTCCTCACTGCCTTCTGGAACCCCTTCAAATGCCCCAGACAATTTGTCCCTCTCTGCTTCCCTGCGGACTCTATCCTAAAAAGCACCTTTTTTCACTCTTGGCGCCCTACGGAGCAAAAAAGACAAATGTCCAGCTTTTGCTGCCACCGCAAAGGTGCCAGCGGGGAAAAGTGATGCTGGTCCTCACTGCCTCCTGGAACCCCTTCAAATGCCCCACACAATTTGGCCCTCTCTGCTTTCCTGCGCACTCTAGCCTCAAAAGCACCTTTTTTCACTTTAGCCGGTGTTTGGAGCAAAAAAGACAAACGTCCAGCTTTTGCTGCCAAGGCAAAGGTGCCAGCGGGGAAAAGTGATGCTGGTCCTCACTGCCTCCTGGAACCCCTTCAAATGCCCCACACAATTTGGCCCTCTCTGCTTTCCTGCGCACTCTAGCCTCAAAAGCACCTTTTTTCACTCTTGGCGCCCTCCGGAGCAAAAAAGACAAACGTCCAGCTTTTGCTGCCACCGCAAAGGTTCCAGCGGGGAAAAGTGATGCTGGTCCTCACTGCCTCCTGGAACCCCTTCAAATGCCCCACACAATTTGGCCCTCTCTGCTTTCCTGCGCACTCTATCCTCAAAAGCACCTTTTTTCACTCTTGGCGCCCTCCGGAGCAAAAAAGACAAACGTCCAGCTTTTGCTGCCACAGCAATGGTGCCAGCGGGGAAAAGTGATGCTGGTCCTCACTGCCTCCTGGAACCCCTTCAAATGCCCCACACAATTTGGCCCTCTCTGCTTTCCTGCGGACACTATCCTCAAAAGCACCTTTTTTCACTCTTGGCGCCCTCCGGAGCAAAAAAGACAAACGTCCAGCTTTTGCTGCCACAGCAAAGGTGCCAGCGGGGAAAAGTGATGCTGGTCCTCACTGACTCCTGGAACCCCTTCAAATGCCCCAGATAATTTGGCCCTCTCTGCTTTCCTGTGCACTCTAGCTTCAAAAGCACCTTTTTTCATTTTCGCCGCTGTTTGGAGCAAAAAAGACAAACGTCCAGCTTTTGCTGCCACAGCAAAGGTGCCACGGGGAAAAGTGATGCTGGTCCTCACTGACTCCTGGAACCCCTTCAAATGCCCCAGACAATTTGGCCCTCTCTGCTTTCCTGCGCAATCTAGCCTCAATAGCACCTTTTTTCAATTTCGCCGCTGTTTGGAGCAAAAAAGACAAACGTCCAGCTTTTGCTGCCACAGCAAAGGTGCCAGCGGGGAAAAGTGATGCTGGTCCTCACTGCCTCCTGGAACCCCTTCAAATGCCCCACACAATTTGGCCCTCTCTGCTTCCCTGCGGACTCTATCCTCAAAAGCACCTTTTTTCATTTTCGCCGCTGTTTGGAGCAAAAAAGACAAACGTCCAGCTTTTGCTGCCACAGCAAAGGTGCCAGCGGGGAAAAGTGATGCTGGTCCTCACAGCCTTCTGGAACCCCTTCAAATGCCCCAGGCAATTTGGCCCTCTCTGCTTCCCTGCGGACTCTAGCCTCAAAAGCACCTTTTTTCACTCTTGGCGCACTCCGGAGCAAAAAAGACAAACGTCCAGCTTTTGCTGCCACAGCAAAGGTGCCAGCGGGGAAAAGTCATGCTGGTCCTCACTGCCTCCTGGAACCCCTTCAAATACCCCAGACAATTTGGCCCTCTCTGCTTTCCTGCGCACTCTAGCCTCAAAAGCACCTTTTTTCACTCTTGGCGCCCTCCGGATCAAAAAAGACAAACGTCCAGCTTTTGCTGCCACCGCAAAGGTGCCAGCGGGGAAAAGTGATGCTGGTCCTCACTGCCTCCTGGAACCCCTTCAAATGCCCCAGACAATTTGGCCCTCTCTGCTTTCCTGCGCACTCTATCCTCATAAGCACCTTTTTTCACTCTTGGCGCCCTCCAGAGCTAAAAAGACAAACGTCCAGCTTTTGCTGCCACAGCAATATTGCCAGCGGGGAAAAGTGATGCTGGTCCTCACTGCCTCCTGGAACCCCTTCAAATGCCCCACACAATTTGGCCCTCTCTGCTTTCCTGCGGACTCTAGCCTCAAAAGCACCTTTTTTCACTCTTGGCGCCCTCCGGAGCAAAAAAGACAAATGTCCAGCTTTTGCTGCCACAGCAAATGTGCCAGCGGGGAAAAGTGATGCTGGTCCTCACTGCCTCCTGGAACCCCTTCAAATGCCCCAGACAATTTGGCCCTCTCTGCTTTCCTGTGCACTTTAGCTTCAAAAGCACCTTTTTTCATTTTCGCCGCTGCTTGGAGCAAAAAAGACAAACGTCCAGCTTTTGCTGCCACAGCAAAGGTGCCACGGGGAAAAGTGATGCTGGTCCTCACTGACTCCTGGAACCCCTTCAAATGCCCCACACAATTTGGCCCTCTCTGCTTTCCTGCGCAATCTAGCCTCAATAGCCCCTTTTTTCACTCTTGGCGACCTCCGGAGCAAAAAAGACAAACGTCCAGCTTTTGCTGCCACCGCAAAGGTGCCAGCGGGGAAAAGTGATGCTGGTCCTCACTGCCTCCTGGAACCCCTTCAAATGCCCCACACAATTTGGCCTTCTCTGCTTTCCTGCGCACTCTATCCTCATAAGCACCTTTTTTCACTCTTGGCGCCCTCCGGAGCAAAAAAGACAAACGTCCAGCTTTTGCTGCCACAGCAATTTTGCCAGCGGGGAAAAGTGATGCTGCTCCTCACTGCCTCCTGGAACCCCTTCAAATGCCCCACACAATTTGTCCCTCTCTGCTTTCCTGTGCACTCTAGCTTCAAAAGCAACTTTTTTCATTTTCGCCGCTGTTTGGAGCAAAAAAGACAAACGTCCAGCTTTTGCTGCCACAGCAAAGGTGCCACGGGGAAAAGTGATGCTGGTCCTCACTGCCTCCTGGAACCCCTTCAAATGCCCCACACAATTTGGCCCTCTCTGCTTTCCTGCGCAATCTAGCCTCAAAAGCACCTTTTTTCACTTTCGCCGCTGTTTGGAGCAAAAAAGACAAACGCCCAGCTTTTGCTGCCACAGCAAAGGTGCCAGCAGCGAAAAGTGATGCTGGTCCTCACTGCCTCCTGGAACCCCTTCAAATGCCCCAGACAATTCGGCCCTCTCTGCCTCCCTGCGGACTCTAGCCTCAAAAGCACCTTTTTTCACTCTTGGCGCCCTCCGGAGCAAAAAAGACAAACGTCCAGCTTTTGCTGCCACAGCAAATGTGCCAGCGGGGAAAAGTGATGCTGGTCCTCACTGCCTCCTGGAACCCCTTCAAATGCCCCAGACAATTTGGCCCTCTCTGCTTCCCTGCGGACTCTATCCTCAAAAGCACCTTTTTTCACTCTTGGCGGCCTCCGGAGCAAAAAAGACAAACGTCCAGCTTTTGCTGCCACAGCAAAGGTGCCAGCGGGGAAAAGTGATGCTGGTCCTCACTGCCTCCTGGAACCCCTTCAAATGCCCCACACAATTTCGCCCTCTCTGTTTCCCTGCGGACTCTAGCCTCAAAAGCACCTTTTTTCACTCTTGGCGCCCTATGGAGCAAAAAAGAAAAATGTCCAGCTTTTGCTGCCACAGCAAAGGTGCCAGCGGGGAAAAGTGATGCTGGTCCTCACTGCCTCCTGGAACCCCTTCAAATGCCCCAGACAATTTGGCCCTGTCTGCTTTCCAGCGCACTCTATCCTCAAAAGCACCTTTTTTCACTCTTGGCGCCCTACGGAGCAAAAAAGACAAACGTCCAGCTTTTGCTGCCACAGCAAAGGTGACAGCGGGGAAAAGTGATGCTGGTCCTCACTGCCTCCTGGAACCCCTTCAAATGCTCCACACAATTTGGCCCTCTCTGCTTTCCTGCGCACTCTAGCCTCAAAAGCACCTTTTTTCAATCTTGGCGCCCTCCGGAGCAAAAAAGACAAATGTCCAGCTTTTGCTGCCACAGCAAAGGTGCCAGCGGGGAAAAGTGATGCTGGTCCTCACTGCCTCCTGGAACCCCTTCAAATGCCCCACACAATTTGGCCCTCTCTGCTTTCCTGCGCACTCTAGCCTCAAAAGCACCTTTTCTCACTTTCGCCGCTGTTTGGAGCAAAAAAGACAAACGTCCATCTTTTGCTGCCACAGCAAAGGTGCCAGCGGGGAAAAGTGATGCTGGTCCTCACTGCCTCCTGGAACCCCTTCAAATGCCCCAGGCAATTTGGCCCTCTCTGCTTTCCTGTGCACTCTATCCTCAAAAGCACCTTTTTTCACTTTCGCCGCTGTTTGGAGCAAAAAAGACAAATGTCCATCTTTTGCTGCCACAGCAAAGGTGCCAGCGGGGAAAAGTCATGCTGGTCCTCACTGCCTCCTGGAACCCCTTCAAATGCCCCAGGCAATTTGGCCCTCTCTGCTTCCCTGCGGACTCTAGCCTCAAAAGCACCTTTTTTCACTCTTGGCGCCCTCCGGAGCAAAAAAGACAAACGTCCAGCTTTTGCTGCCACAGCAAAGGTGCCAGCGGGGAAAAGTGATGCTGGTCCTCACTGCCTCCTGGAACCCCTTCAAATGCCCCACACAATTTGGCCCTCTCTGCTTCCCTGCGGACTCTATCCTCAAAAGCACCTTTTCTCATTTTCGCCGCTGTTTGGAGCAAAAAAGACAAACGTCCAGCTTTTGCTGCCACAGCAAAGGTGCCAGCGGGGAAAAGTGATGCTGGTCCTCACAGCCTTCTGGAAACCCTTCAAATGCCCCAGGCAATTTGGCCCTCTCTGCTTCCCTGCGGACTCTAGCCTCAAAAGCACCTTTTTTCACTCTTGGCGCACTCCGGAGCAAAAAAGACAAACGTCCAGCTTTTGCTGCCACAGCAAAGGTGCCAGCGGGGAAAAGTCATGCTGGTCCTCACTGCCTCCTGGAACCCCTTCAAATACCCCACACAATTTGGCCCTCTCTGCTTTCCTGCGCAATCTAGCCTCAATAGCACCTTTTTTCACTCTTGGCGCCCTCCGGATCAAAAAAGACAAACGTCCAGCTTTTGCTGCCACCGCAAAGGTGCCAGCGGGGAAAAGTGATGCTGGTCCTCACTGCCTCCTGGAACCCCTTCTAATGCCCCAGACAATTTTGCCCTCTCTGCTTTCCTGCGCACTCTATCTTCATAAGCACCTTTTTTCACTCTTGGCGCCCTCCAGAGCTAAAAAGACAAACGTCCAGCTTTTGCTGCCACAGCAAATGTGCCAGCGGGGAAAAGTGATGCTGGTCCTCACTGCCTCCTGGAACCCCTTCAAATGCCCCAGACAATTTGGCCCTCTCTGCTTTCCTGTGCACTCTAGCTTCAAAAGCACCTTTTTTCATTTTCGCCGCTGTTTGGAGCAAAAAAGACAAATGTCCAGCTTTTGCTGCCACAGCAAAGGTGCCACGGGGAAAAGTGATGCTGGTCCTCACTGACTCCTGGAACCCCTTCAAATGCCCCACACAATTTGGCCCTCTCTGCTTTCCTGCGCAATCTAGCCTCAATAGCCCCTTTTTTCACTCTTGGCGACCTCCGGAGCAAAAAAGACAAACGTCCAGCTTTTGCTGCCACCGCAAAGGTGCCAGCGGGGAAAAGTGATGCTGGTCCTCACTGCCTCCTGGAACCCCTTCAAATGCCCCACACAATTTGGCCTTCTCTACTTTCCTGCGCACTCTATCCTCATAAGCACCTTTTTTCACTCTTGGCGCCCTCCGGAGCAAAAAAGACAAACGTCCAGCTTTTGCTGCCACAGCAATTTTGCCAGCGGGGAAAAGTGATGCTGGTCCTCACTGCCTCCTGGAACCCCTTCAAATGCCCCACACAATTTGTCCCTCTCTGCTTTCCTGTGCACTCTAGCTTCAAAAGCACCTTTTTTCATTTTCGCCGCTGTTTGGAGCAAAAAAGACAAACGTCCAGCTTTTGCTGCCACAGCAAAGGTGCCACGGGGAAAAGTGATGCTGGTCCTCACTGCCTCCTGGAACCCCTTCAAATGCCCCACACAATTTGGCCCTCTCTGCTTTCCTGCGCAATCTAGCCTCAAAAGCACCTTTTTTCACTTTCGCCGCTGTTTGGAGCAAAAAAGACAAACGCCCAGCTTTTGCTGCCACAGCAAAGGTGCCAGCAGCGAAAAGTGATGCTGGTCCTCACTGCCTCCTGGAACCCCTTCAAATGCCCCAGACAATTTGGCCCTCTCTGCCTCCCTGCGGACTCTAGCCTCAAAAGCACCTTTTTTCACTCTTGGCGCCCTCCGGAGCAAAAAAGACAAACGTCCAGCTTTTGCTGCCACAGCAAAGGTGCCAGCGGGGAAAAGTGATGCTGGTCCTCACTGCCTCCTGGAACCCCTTCAAATGCCCCACACAATTTGGCCCTCTCTGCTTCCCTGCGGACTCTATCCTCAAAAGCACCTTTTTTCACTCTTGGCGGACTCCGGAGCAAAAAAGACAAACGTCCAGCTTTTGCTGCCACAGCAAAGGTGACAGCGGGGAAAATTCATGCTGGTCCTCACTGCCTCCAGGAACCCCTTCAAATGCTCCACACAATTTGGCCCTCTCTGCTTTCCTGCGCACTCTAGCCTCAAAAGCACCTTTTTTCACTTTTGGCGCCCTCCGGAGCAAAAAAGACAAATGTCCAGCTTTTGCTGCCACAGCAAAGGTGCCAGCGGGGAAAAGTGATGCTGGTCCTCACTGCCTCCTGGAACCCCTTCAAATGCCCCACACAATTTGGCCCTCTCTGCTTTCCTGCGCACTCTAGCCTCAAAAGCACCTTTTCTCACTTTCGCCGCTGTTTGGAGCAAAAAAGACAAACGTCCATCTTTTGCTGCCACAGCAAATGTGCCAGCGGGGAAAAGTGATGCTGGTCCTCACTGCCTCCTGGAACCCCTTCAAACGCCCCAGGCAATTTGGCCTTCTCTGCTTTCCTGTGCACTCTATCCTCAAAAGCACCTTTTTTCACTTTCCCCGCTGTTTGGAGCAAAAAAGACAAACGTCCAGCTTTTGCTGCTACAGCAAAGGTGCCAGCGGGGAAAAGTGATGCTGGTCCTCACTGCCTCCTGGAACCCCTTCAAATGCCCCACACAATTTGGCCCTCTCTGCTTTCCTGTGCACTCTAGCCTCAAAAGCACCTTTTTTCACTCTTGGCGCCCTCCGGAGCAAAAAAGACAAACGTCCAGCTTTTGCTGCCACAGCAAAGGTGCCAGCGGGGAAAAGTGATGCTGGTCCTCACTGCCTCCTGGAACCACTTCAAATGCCCCACACAATTTGGCCCTCTCTGCTTTCCTGTGCACTCTAGCTTCAAAAGCACCTTTTTTCATTTTCGCCGCTGTTTGGAGCAAAAAAGACAAACGTCCAGCTTTTGCTGCCACAGCAAAGGTGCCACGGGGAAAAGTGATGCTGGTCCTCACTGACTCCTGGAACCCCTTCAAATGCCCCACACAATTTGGCCCTCTCTGCTTTCCTGCGCAATCTAGCCTCAATAGCCCCTTTTTTCACTCTTGGCGACCTCCGGAGCAAAAAAGACAAACGTCCAGCTTTTGCTGCCACAGCAAAGGTGCCAGCGGGGAAAAGTGATGCTGGTCCTCACTGCCTCCTGGAACCCCTTCAAATACTCCAGGCAATTTGGCCCTCTCTGCTTTCCTGCGCACTCTATCCTCAAAAGCACCTTTTTTCACTTTCGCCGCTGTTTGGAGCAAAAAATACAAAGGTCCAGCTTTTGCTGCCACAGCAATGGTGCCAGCGGGGAAAAGTGATGCTGGTCCTCACTGACTCCTGGAACCCCTTCAAATGCCCCAGACAATTTGGCCCTCTCTGCTTCCCTGCGCACTCTATCCTCAAAAGCACCTTTTTTCACTCTTGGCGCCCTCCGGATCAAAAAAGACAAATGTCCAGCTTTTGCTGCCACCGCAAAGGTGCTAGCGGGGAAAAGTGATGCTGGTCCTCACTGCCTCCTGGAACCCCTTCAAATGCCCCAGACAATTTGGCCCTCTCTGCTTTCCTGCGCACTCTAGCCTCAAAAACACCTGTTTTCACTTTAGCCGGTGTTTGGAGCAAAAAAGACAAACGTCCAGCTTTTGCTGCCACAGCAAAGGTGCCAGCGGGGAAAAGTCATGCTGGTCCTCACTGCCTCCTGGAACCCCTTAAAATGCCCCACACAATTTGGCCCTCTCTGCTTTCCTGCGCACTCTAGCCTCAAAAGCACCTTTTTTCACTCTTGGCGCCCTCCGGAGCAAAAAAGACAAACGTCCAGCTTTTGCTGCCACCGCAAAGGTGCCAGCGGGGAAAAGTGATGCTGGTCCTCACTGACTCCTGGAACCCCTTCAAATGCCCCACACAATTTGGCCCTCTCTGCTTTCCTGCGGACTCTAGCCTCAAAAGGACCTTTTTTCACTCTTGGCGCCCTCCGGAGCAAAAAAGACAAACGTCCAGCTTTTGCTGCCACAGCAAAGGTGCCAGCGGGGAAAAGTGATGCTGGTCCTCACTGCCTCCTGGAACCCCTTCAAATGCCCCACACAATTTGGCCCTCTCTGCTTCCCTGCGCACTCTATCCTCAAAAGCACCTTTTTTCACTCTTGGCGCCCTCCGGATCAAAAAAGACAAATGTCCAGCTTTTGTTGCCACCGCAAAGGTTCTAGCGGGGAAAAGTGATGATGGTCCTCACTGCCTCCTGGAACCCCTTCAAATGCCCCAGACAATTTGGCCCTCTCTGCTTTCCTGCGCACTCTAGCCTCAAAAACACCTTTTTTCACTTTAGCCTGTGTTTGGAGCAAAAAAGACAAACGTCCATCTTTTGCTGCCACAGCAAAGGTGCCAGCGGGGAAAAGTCATGCTGGTCCTCACTGCCTCCTGGAACCCCTTCAAATGCCCCAGACAATTTGGCCCTCTCTGCTTTCCTGCGCACTCTAGCCTCAAAAGCACCTTTTTTCACTCTTGGCGCCCTCCGGAGCAAAAAAGACAAACGTCCAGCTTTTGCTGCCACCGCAAAGGTGCCAGCGGGGAAAAGTGATGCTGGTCCTCACTGCCTCCTGCAACCCCTTCAAATGCCCCACACAATTTGGCCCTCTCTGCTTTCCTGTGCACTCTAGCCTCAAAAGCACCTTTTTTCATTTTCGCCGCTGTTTGGAGCAAAAAAGACAAACGTCCAGCTTTTGCTGCCACAGCAAAGGTGCCAGCGGGGAAAAGTGATGCTGGTCCTCACTGACTCCTGGAACCCCTTCAAATGCCCCACACAATTTGGCCCTCTCTGCTTTCCTGCGCAATCTAGCCTCAATAGCACCTTTTTTCACTTTCGCCGCTGTTTGGAGCAAAAAAGACAAACGTCCAGCTTTTGCTGCCACAGCAAAGGTGCCAGCGGGGAAAAGTCATGCTGGTCCTCACTGCCTTCTGGAACCCCTTCAAATGCCCCAGGCAATTTGGCCCTCTCTGCTTCCCTGCGGACTCTAGCCTCAAAAGCACCTTTTTTCACTCTTGGCGCCCTCCAGAGCAAAAAAGACAAACGTCCAGCTTTTGCTGCCACAGCAAAGGTGCCAGCGGGGAAAAGTCATGCTGGTCCTCACTGCCTCCTGGAACCCATTCAAATGCCCCACACAATTTGGCCCTCTCTGCGTTCCTGCGCACTCTATCCTCAAAAGCATCTTTTTTCACTTTCGCCGCTGTTTGGAGCAAAAAAGACAAATGTCCAGCTTTTGCCTTCACCGCAAAGGTGCTAGCGGGGAAAAGTGATGCTGGTCCTCACTGCCTCCTGGAACCCCTTCAAATGCCCCAGACAATTTGGCCATCTCTGCTTTCCTGCGCACTCTAGCCTCAAAAACACCTTTTTTCACTTTAGCCGGTGTTTGGAGCAAAAAAGACAAACGTCCAGCTTTTGCTGCCACCGCAAAGGTGCCAGCGGGGAAAAGTCATGCTGGTCCTCACTGCCTCCTGGAACCCCTTCAAATGCCCCACACAATTTGGCCCTCTCTGCTTTCCTGCGGACTCTAGCCTCAAAAGCACCTTTTTTCACTCTTGGCGCCCTACGGAGCAAAAAGACAAATGTCCAGCTTTTGCTGCCACAGCAAATGTGCCAGCGGGGAAAAGTGATGCTGGTCCTCACTGCCTCCTGGAACCCCTTCAAATGCCCCAGACAATTTGGCCCTCTCTGCTTTCCTGTGCACTCTAGCTTCAAAAGCACCTTTTTTCATTTTCGCCGCTGTTTGGAGCAAAAAAGACAAACGTCCAGCTTTTGCTGCCACAGCAAAGGTGCCACAGGGAAAAGTGATGCTGGTCCTCACTGACTCCTGGAACCCCTTCAAATGCCCCACACAATTTGGCCCTCTCTGCTTTCCTGCGCAATCTAGCCTCAATAGCCCCTTTTTTCACTCTTGGCGACCTCCGGAGCAAAAAAGACAAACGTCCAGCTTTTGCTGCCACCGCAAAGGTGCCAGCGGGGAAAAGTGATGCTGGTCCTCACTGCCTCCTGGAACCCCTTCAAATGCCCCACACAATTTGGCCTTCTCTACTTTCCTGCGCACTCTATCCTCATAAGCACCTTTTTTCACTCTTGGCGCCCTCCGGAGCAAAAAAGACAAACGTCCAGCTTTTGCTGCCACAGCAATTTTGCCAGCGGGGAAAAGTGATGCTGGTCCTCACTGCCTCCTGGAACCCCTTCAAATGCCCCACACAATTTGTCCCTCTCTGCTTTCCTGTGCACTCTAGCTTCAAAAGCAACTTTTTTCATTTTCGCCGCTGTTTGGAGCAAAAAAGACAAACGTCCAGCTTTTGCTGCCACAGCAAAGGTGCCACGGGGAAAAGTGATGCTGGTCCTCACTGCCTCCTGGAACCCCTTCAAATGCCCCACACAATTTGGCCCTCTCTGCTTTCCTGCGCAATCTAGCCTCAAAAGCACCTTTTTTCACTTTCGCCGCTGTTTGGAGCAAAAAAGACAAACGCCCAGCTTTTGCTGCCACAGCAAAGGTGCCAGCAGCGAAAAGTGATGCTGGTCCTCACTGCCTCCTGGAACCCCTTCAAATGCCCCAGACAATTTGGCCCTCTCTGCCTCCCTGCGGACTCTAGCCTCAAAAGCACCTTTTTTCACTCTTGGCGCCCTCCGGAGCAAAAAAGACAAACGTCCAGCTTTTGCTGCCACAGCAAAGGTGCCAGCGGGGAAAAGTGATGCTGGTCCTCACTGCCTCCTGGAACCCCTTCAAATGCCCCACACAATTTGGCCCTCTCTGCTTCCCTGCGGACTCTATCCTCAAAAGCACCTTTTTTCACTCTTGGCGGACTCCGGAGCAAAAAAGACAAACGTCCAGCTTTTGCTGCCACAGCAAAGGTGACAGCGGGGAAAATTCATGCTGGTCCTCACTGCCTCCAGGAACCCCTTCAAATGCTCCACACAATTTGGCCCTCTCTGCTTTCCTGCGCACTCTAGCCTCAAAAGCACCTTTTTTCACTTTTGGCGCCCTCCGGAGCAAAAAAGACAAATGTCCAGCTTTTGCTGCCACAGCAAAGGTGCCAGCGGGGAAAAGTGATGCTGGTCCTCACTGCCTCCTGGAACCCCTTCAAACGCCCCAGGCAATTTGGCCTTCTCTGCTTTCCTGTGCACTCTATCCTCAAAAGCACCTTTTTTCACTTTCCCCGCTGTTTGGAGCAAAAAAGACAAACGTCCAGCTTTTGCTGCTACAGCAAAGGTGCCAGCGGGGAAAAGTGATGCTGGTCCTCACTGCCTCCTGGAACCCCTTCAAATGCCCCACACAATTTGGCCCTCTCTGCTTTCCTGTGCACTCTAGCCTCAAAAGCACCTTTTTTCACTCTTGGCGCCCTCCGGAGCAAAAAAGACAAACGTCCAGCTTTTGCTGCCACAGCAAAGGTGCCAGCGGGGAAAAGTGATGCTGGTCCTCACTGCCTCCTGGAACCACTTCAAATGCCCCACACAATTTGGCCCTCTCTGCTTTCCTGTGCACTCTAGCTTCAAAAGCACCTTTTTTCATTTTCGCCGCTGTTTGGAGCAAAAAAGACAAACGTCCAGCTTTTGCTGCCACAGCAAAGGTGCCACGGGGAAAAGTGATGCTGGTCCTCACTGACTCCTGGAACCCCTTCAAATGCCCCACACAATTTGGCCCTCTCTGCTTTCCTGCGCAATCTAGCCTCAATAGCCCCTTTTTTCACTCTTGGCGACCTCCGGAGCAAAAAAGACAAACGTCCTGCTTTTGCTGCCACAGCAAAGGTGCCAGCGGGGAAAAGTGATGCTGGTCCTCACTGCCTCCTGGAACCCCTTCAAATACTCCAGGCAATTTGGCCCTCTCTGCTTTCCTGCGCACTCTATCCTCAAAAGCACCTTTTTTCACTTTCGCCGCTGTTTGGAGCAAAAAATACAAAGGTCCAGCTTTTGCTGCCACAGCAATGGTGCCAGCGGGGAAAAGTGATGCTGGTCCTCACTGACTCCTGGAACCCCTTCAAATGCCCCAGACAATTTGGCCCTCTCTGCTTCCCTGCGCACTCTATCCTCAAAAGCACCTTTTTTCACTCTTGGCGCCCTCCGGATCAAAAAAGACAAATGTCCAGCTTTTGCTGCCACCGCAAAGGTGCTAGCGGGGAAAAGTGATGCTGGTCCTCACTGCCTCCTGGAACCCCTTCAAATGCCCCAGACAATTTGGCCCTCTCTGCTTTCCTGCGCACTCTAGCCTCAAAAACACCTGTTTTCACTTTAGCCGGTGTTTGGAGCAAAAAAGACAAACGTCCAGCTTTTGCTGCCACAGCAAAGGTGCCAGCGGGGAAAAGTCATGCTGGTCCTCACTGCCTCCTGGAACCCCTTAAAATGCCCCACACAATTTGGCCCTCTCTGCTTTCCTGCGCACTCTAGCCTCAAAAGCACCTTTTTTCACTCTTGGCGCCCTCCGGAGCAAAAAAGACAAACGTCCAGCTTTTGCTGCCACCGCAAAGGTGCCAGCGGGGAAAAGTGATGCTGGTCCTCACTGACTCCTGGAACCCCTTCAAATGCCCCACACAATTTGGCCCTCTCTGCTTTCCTGTGCACTCTAGCCTCAAAAGCACCTTTTTTCATTTTCGCCGCTGTTTGGAGCAAAAAAGACAAACGTCCAGCTTTTGCTGCCACAGCAAAGGTGCCAGCGGGGAAAAGTGATGCTGGTCCTCACTGACTCCTGGAACCCCTTCAAATGCCCCACACAATTTGGCCCTCTCTGCTTTCCTGCGCACTCTAGCCTCAAAAGCACCTTTTTTCACTTTCGCCGCTGTTTGGAGCAAAAAAGACAAACGTCCAATTTTTGCTGCCACAGCAAAGGTGCCAGTGGGAAAAAGTGATGCTGGTCCTCACTGCCTCCTGGAACCCCTTCAAATGCCCCACACAATTTGGCCCTCTCTGCTTTCCTGCGGACTCTAGCCTCAAAAGGACCTTTTTTCACTCTTGGCGCCCTCCGGAGCAAAAAAGACAAACGTCCAGCTTTTGCTGCCACAGCAAAGGTGCCAGCGGGGAAAAGTGATGCTGGTCCTCACTGCCTCCTGGAACCCCTTCAAATGCCCCACACAATTTGGCCCTCTCTGCTTCCCTGCGCACTCTATCCTCAAAAGCACCTTTTTTCACTCTTGGCGCCCTCCGGATCAAAAAAGACAAATGTCCAGCTTTTGCTGCCACCGCAAAGGTTCTAGCGGGGAAAAGTGATGATGGTCCTCACTGCCTCCTGGAACCCCTTCAAATGCCCCAGACAATTTGGCCCTCTCTGCTTTCCTGCGCACTCTAGCCTCAAAAACACCTTTTTTCACTTTAGCCTGTGTTTGGAGCAAAAAAGACAAACGTCCATCTTTTGCTGCCACAGCAAAGGTGCCAGCGGGGAAAAGTCATGCTGGTCCTCACTGCCTCCTGGAACCCCTTCAAATGCCCCAGACAATTTGGCCCTCTCTGCTTTCCTGCGCACTCTAGCCTCAAAAGCACCTTTTTTCACTCTTGGCGCCCTCCGGAGCAAAAAAGACAAACGTCCAGCTTTTGCTGCCACCGCAAAGGTGCCAGCGGGGAAAAGTGATGCTGGTCCTCACTGCCTCCTGCAACCCCTTCAAATGCCCCACACAATTTGGCCCTCTCTGCTTTCCTGTGCACTCTAGCCTCAAAAGCACCTTTTTTCATTTTCGCCGCTGTTTGGAGCAAAAAAGACAAACGTCCATCTTTTGCTGCCACAGCAAAGGTGCCAGCGGGGAAAAGTGATGCTGGTCCTCACTGACTCCTGGAACCCCTTCAAATGCCCCACACAATTTGGCCCTCTCTGCTTTCCTGCGCAATCTAGCCTCAATAGCACCTTTTTTCACTTTCGCCGCTGTTTGGAGCAAAAAAGACAAACGTCCAGCTTTTGCTGCCACAGCAAAGGTGCCAGCGGGGAAAAGTCATGCTGGTCCTCACTGCCTTCTGGAACCCCTTCAAATGCCCCAGGCAATTTGGCCCTCTCTGCTTCCCTGCGGACTCTAGCCTCAAAAGCACCTTTTTTCACTCTTGGCGCCCTCCAGAGCAAAAAAGACAAACGTCCAGCTTTTGCTGCCACAGCAAAGGTGCCAGCGGGGAAAAGTCATGCTGGTCCTCACTGCCTCCTGGAACCCATTCAAATGCCCCACACAATTTGGCCCTCTCTGCGTTCCTGCGCACTCTATCCTCAAAAGCATCTTTTTTCACTTTCGCCGCTGTTTGGAGCAAAAAAGACAAATGTCCAGCTTTTGCCTTCACCGCAAAGGTGCTAGCGGGGAAAAGTGATGCTGGTCCTCACTGCCTCCTGGAACCCCTTCAAATGCCCCAGACAATTTGGCCATCTCTGCTTTCCTGCGCACTCTAGCCTCAAAAACACCTTTTTTCACTTTAGCCGGTGTTTGGAGCAAAAAAGACAAACGTCCAGCTTTTGCTGCCACCGCAAAGGTGCCAGCGGGGAAAAGTCATGCTGGTCCTCACTGCCTCCTGGAACCCCTTCAAATGCCCCAGACAATTTGGCCCTCTCTGCTTTCCTGCGGACTCTAGCCTCATAAGCACCTTTTTTCACTCTTGGCGCCCTCCGGAGCAAAAAAGACAAACGTCCAGCTTTTGCTGCCACAGCAATATTGCCAGCGGGGAAAAGTGATGCTGGTCCTCACTGCCTCCTGGAACCCCTTCAAATGCCCCATACAATTTGGCCCTCTCTGCTTTCCTGCGCACTCTAGCCTCAAAAGCACGTTTTTCACTCTTGGCGCCCTCCAGAGCAAAAAAGACAAACGTCCAGCTTTTACTGCCACAGCAAATGTGCCAGCGGGGAGAAGTGATGCTGGTCCTAACTGCCTCCTGGAACCCCTTCAAATGCCCCAGACAATTTGGCCCTCTCTGCTTTCCTGTGCACTCTAGCTTCAAAAGCACCTTTTTTTATTTTCGCCGCTGTTTGGAGCAAAAAAGACAAACGTCCAGCTTTTGCTGCCACAGCAAAGGTGCCACGGGGAAAAGTGATGCTGGTCCTCACTGACTCCTGGAACCCCTTCAAATGCCCCACACAATTTGGCCCTCTCTGCTTTCCTGCGCAATCTAGCCTCAATAGCCCCTTTTTTCACTCTTGGCGACCTCCGGAGCAAAAAAGAAAAACGTCCAGCTTTTGCTGCCACAGCAAAGGTGCCAGCGGGGAAAAGTGATGCTGGTCCTCACTGCCTCCTGGAACCCCTTCAAATACCCCAGGCAATTTGGCCCTCTCTGCTTTCCTGCGCACTCTATCCTCAAAAGCACCTTTTTTCACTTTCGCCGCTGTTTGGAGCAAAAAAGACAAACGTCCAGCTTTTGCTGCCACAGCAAAGGTGCCAGCGGGGAAAAGTGATGCTGGTCCTCACTGCCTTCTGGAACCCCTTCAAATGCCCCAGACAATTTGGCCCTCTCTGCTTCCCTGCGCACTCTATCCTCAAAAGCACCTTTTTTCACTCTTGGCGCCCTCCGGATCAAAAAAGACAAATGTCCAGCTTTTGCTGCCACCGCAAAGGTGCTAGCGGGGAAAAGTGATGCTGGTCCTCACTGCCTCCTGGAACCCCTTCAAATGCCCCAGACAATTTGGCCCTCTCTGCTTTCCTGCGCACTCTAGCCTCAAAACCACCTGTTTTCACTTTAGCCGGTGTTTGGAGCAAAAAAGACAAACGTCCAGCTTTTGCTGCCACAGCAAAGGTGCCAGCGGGGAAAAGTCATGCTGGTCCTCACTGCCTCCTGGAACCCCTTAAAATGCCCCACACAATTTGGCCCTCTCTGCTTTCCTGCGCACTCTAGCCTCAAAAGCACCTTTTTTCACTCTTGGCGCCCTCCGGAGCAAAAAAGACAAACGTCCAGCTTTTGCTGCCACCGCAAAGGTGCCAGCGGGGAAAAGTCATGCTGGTCCTCACTGCCTCCTGGAACCCCTTCAAATGCCCCACACAATTTGGCCCTCTCTGCTTTCCTGCGCAATCTAGCCTCAATAGCCCCTTTTTTCACTTTCGCCGCTGTTTGGAGCAAAAAAGACAAACGTCCAGCTTTTGCTGCCACAGCAAAGGTGCCAGCGGGGAAAAGTGATGCTGGTCCTCACTGCCTCCTGGAACCCCTTCAAATGCCCCACACAATTTGGCCCTCTCTGCTTTCCTGCGGACACTATCCGCAAAAGCACCTTTTTTCACTCTTGGCGCCCTCCGGAGCAAAAAAGACAAACGCCCAGCTTTTGCTGCCACAGCAATGGTGCCAGCGGGGAAAAGTGATGCTGGTCCTCACTGCCTCCTGGAACCCCTTCAATTGCCCCACACAATTTGGCCCTCTCTGCTTTCCTGCGCACTCTAGCCTCAAAAGCACCTTTTTTCACTCTTGGCGCCCTCCAGAGCAAAAAAGACAAACGTCCAGCTTTTGCTGCCACAGCAAAGGTGCCAGCGGGGAAAAGTGATGCTGGTCCTCACTGCCTCCTGCAACCCCTTCAAATGCCCCACACAATTTGGCCCTCTCTGCTTTCCTGTGCACTCTAGACTCAAAAGCACCTTTTTTCATTTTCGCCGCTGTTTGGAGCAAAAAAGAAAAACGTCCAGCTTTTGCTGCCACAGCAAAGGTGCCAGCGGGGAAAAGTGATGCTGGTCCTCACTGACTCCTGGAACCCGTTCAAATGCCCCACACAATTTGGCCCTCTCTGCTTTCCTGCGCACTCTAGCCTCAAAAGCACCTTTTTTCACTTTCGCCGCTGTTTGGAGCCAAAAAGACAAACGTCCAGCTTTTGCTGCCACAGCAAAGGTGCCAGTGGGAAAAAGTGATGCTGGTCCTCACTGCCTTCTGGAACCCCTTCAAATGCCCCAGGCAATTTGGCCCTCTCTGCTTCCCTGCGGACTCTAGCCTCAAAAGGACCTTTTTTCACTCTTGGCGCCCTCCGGAGCAAAAAAGACAAACGTCCAGCTTTTGCTGCCACAGCAAAGGTGCCAGCGGGGAAAAGTGATGCTGGTCCTCACTGCCTCCTGGAACCCCTTCAAATGCCCCACACAATTTGGCCCTCTCTGCTTCCCTGCGGACTCTATCCTCAAAAGCACCTTTTTTCACTCTTGGCGCCCTCCAGAGCAAAAAAGACAAACGTCCAGCTTTTGCTGCCACAGCAAAGGTGCCAGCGGGGAAAAGTGATGCTGGTCCTCACTGCCTCCTGGAACCCCTTCAAATGCCCCAGACAATTTGGCCCTCTCTGCTTTCCTGTGCACTCTAGCTTCAAAAGCACCTTTTTACATTTTCGCCGCTGTTTGGAGCAAAAAAGACAAACGTCCAGCTTTTGCTGCCACAGCAAAGGTGCCACGGGGAAAAGTGATGCTGGTCCTCACTGACTCCTGGAACCCCTTCAAATGCCCCACACAATTTGGCCCTCTCTGCTTTCCTGCGCAATCTAGCCTCAAAAGCACCTTTTTTCACTCTTGGCGACCTCCGGAGCAAAAAAGACAAACGCCCAGCTTTTGCTGCCACAGCAAAGGTGCCACGGGGAAAAGTGATGCTGGTCCTCACTGCCTCCTGGAACCCCTTCAAATGCCCCACACAATTTGGCTTTCTCTGCTTTCCTGCGCAATCTAGCCTCAATAGCACCTTTTTTCACTTTCGCCGCTGTTTGGAGCAAAAAAGACAAACGTCCAGCTTTTGCTGCCACAGCAAAGGTGCCAGCGGGGAAAAGTGATGCTGGTCCTCACTGCCTCCTGGAACCCCTTCAAATGCCCCAGACAATTTGGCCCTCTCTGCTTTCCTGCGCACTCTATCCTCAAAAGCACCTTTTTTCACTTTCGCCGCTGTTTGGAGCAAAAAAGACAAACGTCCAGCTTTTGCTGCCACAGCAAAGGTGCCAGCGGGGAAAAGTGATGCTGGTCCTCACTGCCTTCTGGAACCCCTTCAAATGCCCCAGGCAATTTGGCCCTCTCTTCTTCCCTGCGGACTCTAGCCTCAAAAGCACCTTTTTTCACTCTTGGCGCCCTCCGGAGCAAAAAAGACAAACGTCCAGCTTTTGCTGCCACAGCAAAGGTGCCAGCGGGGAAAAGTGATGCTGGTCCTCACTGCCTCCTGGAACCCCTTCAAATGCCCCAGACAATTTGGCCCTCTCTGCCTTCCTGCGCACTCTAGCTTCAAAAGCACCTTTTTTCACTTTCGCCGCTGTTTGGAGCAAAAAAGACAAACGTCCAGCTTTTGCTGCCACAGCAAAGGTGCCAGCGGGGAAGTCATGCTGGTCCTCACTGCCTTCTGGAACCCCTTCAAATGCCCCAGACAATTTGGCCCTCTCTGCTTCCCTGCGGACTCTATCCTAAAAAGCACCTTTTTTCACTCTTGGCGCCCTACGGAGCAAAAAAGACAAATGTCCAGCTTTTGCTGCCACCGCAAAGGTGCCAGCGGGGAAAAGTGATGCTGGTCCTCACTGCCTCCTGGAACCCCTTCAAATGCCCCACACAATTTGGCCCTCTCTGCTTTCCTGCGCACTCTAGCCTCAAAAGCACCTTTTTTCACTTTAGCCGGTGTTTGGAGCAAAAAAGACAAACGTCCAGCTTTTGCTGCCAAGGCAAAGGTGCCAGCGGGGAAAAGTGATGCTGGTCCTCACTGCCTCCTGGAACCCCTTCAAATGCCCCACACAATTTGGCCCTCTCTGCTTTCCTGCGCACTCTAGCCTCAAAAGCACCTTTTTTCACTCTTGGCGCCCTCCGGAGCAAAAAAGACAAACGTCCAGCTTTTGCTGCCACCGCAAAGGTTCCAGCGGGGAAAAGTGATGCTGGTCCTCACTGCCTCCTGGAACCCCTTCAAATGCCCAACACAATTTGGCCCTCTCTGCTTTCCTGCGCACTCTATCCTCAAAAGCACCTTTTTTCACTCTTGGCGCCCTCCGGAGCAAAAAAGACAAACGTCCAGCTTTTGCTGCCACAGCAATGGTGCCAGCGGGGAAAAGTGATGCTGGTCCTCACTGCCTCCTGGAACCCCTTCAAATGCCCCACACAATTTGGCCCTCTCTGCTTTCCTGCGGACACTATCCTCAAAAGCACCTTTTTTCACTCTTGGCGCCCTCCGGAGCAAAAAAGACAAACGTCCAGCTTTTGCTGCCACAGCAAAGGTGCCAGCGGGGAAAAGTGATGCTGGTCCTCACTGACTCCTGGAACCCCTTCAAATGCCCCAGATAATTTGGCCCTCTCTGCTTTCCTGTGCACTCTAGCTTCAAAAGCACCTTTTTTCATTTTCGCCGCTGTTTGGAGCAAAAAAGACAAACGTCCAGCTTTTGCTGCCACAGCAAAGGTGCCACGGGGAAAAGTGATGCTGGTCCTCACTGACTCCTGGAACCCCTTCAAATGCCCCAGACAATTTGGCCCTCTCTGCTTTCCTGCGCAATCTAGCCTCAATAGCACCTTTTTTCACTTTCGCCGCTGTTTGGAGCAAAAAAGACAAACGTCCAGCTTTTGCTGCCACAGCAAAGGTGCCAGCGGGGAAAAGTGATGCTGGTCCTCACTGCCTCCTGGAACCCCTTCAAATGCCCCACACAATTTGGCCCTCTCTGCTTCCCTGCGGACTCTATCCTCAAAAGCACCTTTTTTCATTTTCGCCGCTGTTTGGAGCAAAAAAGACAAACGTCCAGCTTTTGCTGCCACAGCAAAGGTGCCAGCGGGGAAAAGTGATGCTGGTCCTCACAGCCTTCTGGAAACCCTTCAAATGCCCCAGGCAATTTGGCCCTCTCTGCTTCCCTGCGGACTCTAGCCTCAAAAGCACCTTTTTTCACTCTTGGCGCACTCCGGAGCAAAAAAGACAAACGTCCAGCTTTTGCTGCCACAGCAAAGGTGCCAGCGGGGAAAAGTCATGCTGGTCCTCACTGCCTCCTGGAACCCCTTCAAATACCCCAGACAATTTGGCCCTCTCTGCTTTCCTGCGCACTCTAGCCTCAAAAGCACCTTTTTTCACTCTTGGCGCCCTCCGGATCAAAAAAGACAAACGTCCAGCTTTTGCTGCCACCGCAAAGGTGCCAGCGGGTAAAAGTGATGCTGGTCCTCACTGCCTCCTGGAACCCCTTCAAATGCCCCAGACAATTTGGCCCTCTCTGCTTTCCTGCGCACTCTATCCTCATAAGCACCTTTTTTCACTCTTGGCGCCCTCCAGAGCTAAAAAGACAAACGTCCAGCTTTTGCTGCCACAGCAATATTGCCAGCGGGGAAAAGTGATGCTGGTCCTCACTGCCTCCTGGAACCCCTTCAAATGCCCCACACAATTTGGCCCTCTCTGCTTTCCTGCGGACTCTAGCCTCAAAAGCACCTTTTTTCACTCTTGGCGCCCTCCGGAGCAAAAAAGACAAATGTCCAGCTTTTGCTGCCACAGCAAATGTGCCAGCGGGGAAAAGTGATGCTGGTCCTCACTGCCTCCTGGAACCCCTTCAAATGCCCCAGACAATTTGGCCCTCTCTGCTTTCCTGTGCACTTTAGCTTCAAAAGCACCTTTTTTCATTTTCGCCGCTGCTTGGAGCAAAAAAGACAAACGTCCAGCTTTTGCTGCCACAGCAAAGGTGCCACGGGGAAAAGTGATGCTGGTCCTCACTGACTCCTGGAACCCCTTCAAATGCCCCACACAATTTTGCCCTCTCTGCTTTCCTGCGCAATCTAGCCTCAATAGCCCCTTTTTTCACTCTTGGCGACCTCCGGAGCAAAAAAGACAAACGTCCAGCTTTTGCTGCCACCGCAAAGGTGCCAGCGGGGAAAAGTGATGCTGGTCCTCACTGCCTCCTGGAACCCCTTCAAATGCCCCACACAATTTGGCCTTCTCTGCTTTCCTGCGCACTCTATCCTCATAAGCACCTTTTTTCACTCTTGGCGCCCTCCGGAGCAAAAAAGACAAACGTCCAGCTTTTGCTGCCACAGCAATTTTGCCAGCGGGGAAAAGTGATGCTGGTCCTCACTGCCTCCTGGAACCCCTTCAAATGCCCCACACAATTTGTCCCTCTCTGCTTTCCTGTGCACTCTAGCTTCAAAAGCAACTTTTTTCATTTTCGCCGCTGTTTGGAGCAAAAAAGACAAACGTCCAGCTTTTGCTGCCACAGCAAAGGTGCCACGGGGAAAAGTGATGCTGGTCCTCACTGCCTCCTGGAACCCCTTCAAATGCCCCACACAATTTGGCCCTCTCTGCTTTCCTGCGCAATCTAGCCTCAAAAGCACCTTTTTTCACTTTCGCCGCTGTTTGGAGCAAAAAAGACAAACGCCCAGCTTTTGCTGCCACAGCAAAGGTGCCAGCAGCGAAAAGTGATGCTGGTCCTCACTGCCTCCTGGAACCCCTTCAAATGCCCCAGACAATTCGGCCCTCTCTGCCTCCCTGCGGACTCTAGCCTCAAAAGCACCTTTTTTCACTCTTGGCGCCCTCCGGAGCAAAAAAGACAAACGTCCAGCTTTTGCTGCCACAGCAAATGTGCCAGCGGGGAAAAGTGATGCTGGTCCTCACTGCCTCCTGGAACCCCTTCAAATGCCCCAGACAATTTGGCCCTCTCTGCTTCCCTGCGGACTCTATCCTCAAAAGCACCTTTTTTCACTCTTGGCGGCCTCCGGAGCAAAAAAGACAAACGTCCAGCTTTTGCTGCCACAGCAAAGGTGCCAGCGGGGAAAAGTGATGCTGGTCCTCACTGCCTCCTGGAACCCCTTCAAATGCCCCACACAATTTCGCCCTCTCTGTTTCCCTGCGGACTCTAGCCTCAAAAGCACCTTTTTTCACTCTTGGCGCCCTATGGAGCAAAAAAGAAAAATGTCCAGCTTTTGCTGCCACAGCAAAGGTGCCAGCGGGGAAAAGTGATGCTGGTCCTCACTGCCTCCTGGAACCCCTTCAAATGCCCCAGACAATTTGGCCCTGTCTGCTTTCCAGCGCACTCTATCCTCAAAAGCACCTTTTTTCACTCTTGGCGCCCTACGGAGCAAAAAAGACAAACGTCCAGCTTTTGCTGCCACAGCAAAGGTGACAGCGGGGAAAATTCATGCTGGTCCTCACTGCCTCCTGGAACCCCTTCAAATGCTCCACACAATTTGGCCCTCTCTGCTTTCCTGCGCACTCTAGCCTCAAAAGCACCTTTTTTCAATCTTGGCGCCCTCCGGAGCAAAAAAGACAAATGTCCAGCTTTTGCTGCCACAGCAAAGGTGCCAGCGGGGAAAAGTGATGCTGGTCCTCACTGCCTCCTGGAACCCCTTCAAATGCCCCACACAATTTGGCCCTCTCTGCTTTCCTGCGCACTCTAGCCTCAAAAGCACCTTTTTTCACTTTAGCCGGTGTTTGGAGCAAAAAAGACAAACGTCCAGCTTTTGCTGCCAAGGCAAAGGTGCCAGCGGGGAAAAGTGATGCTGGTCCTCACTGCCTCCTGGAACCCCTTCAAATGCCCCACACAATTTGGCCCTCTCTGCTTTCCTGCGCACTCTAGCCTCAAAAGCACCTTTTTTCACTCTTGGCGCCCTCCGGAGCAAAAAAGACAAACGTCCAGCTTTTGCTGCCACCGCAAAGGTTCCAGCGGGGAAAAGTGATGCTGGTCCTCACTGCCTCCTGGAACCCCTTCAAATGCCCAACACAATTTGGCCCTCTCTGCTTTCCTGCGCACTCTATCCTCAAAAGCACCTTTTTTCACTCTTGGCGCCCTCCGGAGCAAAAAAGACAAACGTCCAGCTTTTGCTGCCACAGCAATGGTGCCAGCGGGGAAAAGTGATGCTGGTCCTCACTGCCTCCTGGAACCCCTTCAAATGCCCCACACAATTTGGCCCTCTCTGCTTTCCTGCGGACACTATCCTCAAAAGCACCTTTTTTCACTCTTGGCGCCCTCCGGAGCAAAAAAGACAAACGTCCAGCTTTTGCTGCCACAGCAAAGGTGCCAGCGGGGAAAAGTGATGCTGGTCCTCACTGACTCCTGGAACCCCTTCAAATGCCCCAGATAATTTGGCCCTCTCTGCTTTCCTGTGCACTCTAGCTTCAAAAGCACCTTTTTTCATTTTCGCCGCTGTTTGGAGCAAAAAAGACAAACGTCCAGCTTTTGCTGCCACAGCAAAGGTGCCACGGGGAAAAGTGATGCTGGTCCTCACTGACTCCTGGAACCCCTTCAAATGCCCCAGACAATTTGGCCCTCTCTGCTTTCCTGCGCAATCTAGCCTCAATAGCACCTTTTTTCACTTTCGCCGCTGTTTGGAGCAAAAAAGACAAACGTCCAGCTTTTGCTGCCACAGCAAAGGTGCCAGCGGGGAAAAGTGATGCTGGTCCTCACTGCCTCCTGGAACCCCTTCAAATGCCCCACACAATTTGGCCCTCTCTGCTTCCCTGCGGACTCTATCCTCAAAAGCACCTTTTTTTAATTTTCGCCGCTGTTTGGAGCAAAAAAGACAAACGTCCAGCTTTTGCTGCCACAGCAAAGGTGCCAGCGGGGAAAAGTGATGCTGGTCCTCACAGCCTTCTGGAAACCCTTCAAATGCCCCAGGCAATTTGGCCCTCTCTGCTTCCCTGCGGACTCTAGCCTCAAAAGCACCTTTTTTCACTCTTGGCGCACTCCGGAGCAAAAAAGACAAACGTCCAGCTTTTGCTGCCACAGCAAAGGTGCCAGCGGGGAAAAGTCATGCTGGTCCTCACTGCCTCCTGGAACCCCTTCAAATACCCCAGACAATTTGGCCCTCTCTGCTTTCCTGCGCACTCTAGCCTCAAAAGCACCTTTTTTCACTCTTGGCGCCCTCCGGATCAAAAAAGACAAACGTCCAGCTTTTGCTGCCACCGCAAAGGTGCCAGCGGGTAAAAGTGATGCTGGTCCTCACTGCCTCCTGGAACCCCTTCAAATGCCCCAGACAATTTGGCCCTCTCTGCTTTCCTGCGCACTCTATCCTCATAAGCACCTTTTTTCACTCTTGGCGCCCTCCAGAGCTAAAAAGACAAACGTCCAGCTTTTGCTGCCACAGCAATATTGCCAGCGGGGAAAAGTGATGCTGGTCCTCACTGCCTCCTGGAACCCCTTCAAATGCCCCACACAATTTGGCCCTCTCTGCTTTCCTGCGGACTCTAGCCTCAAAAGCACCTTTTTTCACTCTTGGCGCCCTCCGGAGCAAAAAAGACAAATGTCCAGCTTTTGCTGCCACAGCAAATGTGCCAGCGGGGAAAAGTGATGCTGGTCCTCACTGCCTCCTGGAACCCCTTCAAATGCCCCAGACAATTTGGCCCTCTCTGCTTTCCTGTGCACTTTAGCTTCAAAAGCACCTTTTTTCATTTTCGCCGCTGCTTGGAGCAAAAAAGACAAACGTCCAGCTTTTGCTGCCACAGCAAAGGTGCCACGGGGAAAAGTGATGCTGGTCCTCACTGACTCCTGGAACCCCTTCAAATGCCCCACACAATTTGGCCCTCTCTGCTTTCCTGCGCAATCTAGCCTCAATAGCCCCTTTTTTCACTCTTGGCGACCTCCGGAGCAAAAAAGACAAACGTCCAGCTTTTGCTGCCACCGCAAAGGTGCCAGCGGGGAAAAGTGATGCTGGTCCTCACTGCCTCCTGGAACCCCTTCAAATGCCCCACACAATTTGGCCTTCTCTGCTTTCCTGCGCACTCTATCCTCATAAGCACCTTTTTTCACTCTTGGCGCCCTCCGGAGCAAAAAAGACAAACGTCCAGCTTTTGCTGCCACAGCAATTTTGCCAGCGGGGAAAAGTGATGCTGGTCCTCACTGCCTCCTGGAACCCCTTCAAATGCCCCACACAATTTGTCCCTCTCTGCTTTCCTGTGCACTCTAGCTTCAAAAGCAACTTTTTTCATTTTCGCCGCTGTTTGGAGCAAAAAAGACAAACGTCCAGCTTTTGCTGCCACAGCAAAGGTGCCACGGGGAAAAGTGATGCTGGTCCTCACTGCCTCCTGGAACCCCTTCAAATGCCCCACACAATTTGGCCCTCTCTGCTTTCCTGCGCAATCTAGCCTCAAAAGCACCTTTTTTCACTTTCGCCGCTGTTTGGAGCAAAAAAGACAAACGCCCAGCTTTTGCTGCCACAGCAAAGGTGCCAGCAGCGAAAAGTGATGCTGGTCCTCACTGCCTCCTGGAACCCCTTCAAATGCCCCAGACAATTCGGCCCTCTCTGCCTCCCTGCGGACTCTAGCCTCAAAAGCACCTTTTTTCACTCTTGGCGCCCTCCGGAGCAAAAAAGACAAACGTCCAGCTTTTGCTGCCACAGCAAATGTGCCAGCGGGGAAAAGTGATGCTGGTCCTCACTGCCTCCTGGAACCCCTTCAAATGCCCCAGACAATTTGGCTCTCTCTGCTTCCCTGCGGACTCTATCCTCAAAAGCACCTTTTTTCACTCTTGGCGGCCTCCGGAGCAAAAAAGACAAACGTCCAGCTTTTGCTGCCACAGCAAAGGTGCCAGCGGGGAAAAGTGATGCTGGTCCTCACTGCCTCCTGGAACCCCTTCAAATGCCCCACACAATTTCGCCCTCTTTGTTTCCCTGCGGACTCTAGCCTCAAAAGCACCTTTTTTCACTCTTGGCGCCCTATGGAGCAAAAAAGAAAAATGTCCAGCTTTTGCTGCCACAGCAAAGGTGCCAGCGGGGAAAAGTGATGCTGGTCCTCACTGCCTCCTGGAACCCCTTCAAATGCCCCAGACAATTTGGCCCTGTCTGCTTTCCAGCGCACTCTATCCTCAAAAGCACCTTTTTTCACTCTTGGCGCCCTACGGAGCAAAAAAGACAAACGTCCAGCTTTTGCTGCCACAGCAAAGGTGACAGCGGGGAAAATTCATGCTGGTCCTCACTGCCTCCTGGAACCCCTTCAAATGCTCCACACAATTTGGCCCTCTCTGCTTTCCTGCGCACTCTAGCCTCAAAAGCACCTTTTTTCAATCTTGGCGCCCTCCGGAGCAAAAAAGACAAATGTCCAGCTTTTGCTGCCACAGCAAAGGTGCCAGCGGGGAAAAGTGATGCTGGTCCTCACTGCCTCCTGGAACCCCTTCAAATGCCCCACACAATTTGGCCCTCTCTGCTTTCCTGCGCACTCTAGCCTCAAATACACCTTTTCTCACTTTCGCCGCTGTTTGGAGCAAAAAAGACAAACGTCCATCTTTTGCTGCCACAGCAAAGGTGCCAGCGGGGAAAAGTGATGCTGGTCCTCACTGCCTCCTGGAACCCCTTCAAACGCCCCAGGCAATTTGGCCCTCTCTGCTTTCCTGTGCACTCTATCCTCAAAAGCACCTTTTTTCACTTTCGCCGCTGTTTGGAGCAAAAAAGACAAATGTCCATCTTTTGCTGCCACAGCAAAGGTGCCAGCGGGGAAAAGTCATGCTGGTCCTCACTGCCTCCTGGAACCCCTTCAAATGCCCCAGGCAATTTGGCCCTCTCTGCTTCCCTGCGGACTCTAGCCTCAAAAGCACCTTTTTTCACTCTTGGCGCCCTCCGGAGCAAAAAAGACAAACGTCCAGCTTTTGCTGCCACAGCAAAGGTGCCAGCGGGGAAAAGTGATGCTGGTCCTCACTGCCTCCTGGAACCCCTTCAAATGCCCCACACAATTTGGCCCTCTCTGCTTCCCTGCGGACTCTATCCTCAAAAGCACCTTTTCTCATTTTCGCCGCTGTTTGGGGCAAAAAAGACAAACGTCCAGCTTTTGCTGCCACAGCAAAGGTGCCAGCGGGGAAAAGTGATGCTGGTCCTCACAGCCTTCTGGAAACCCTTCAAATGCCCCAGGCAATTTGGCCCTCTCTGCTTCACTGCGGACTCTAGCCTCAAAAGCACCTTTTTTCACTCTTGGCGCACTCCGGAGCAAAAAAGACAAACGTCCAGCTTTTGCTGCCACAGCAAAGGTGCCAGCGGGGAAAAGTCATGCTGGTCCTCACTGCCTCCTGGAACCCCTTCAAATACCCCACACAATTTGGCCCTCTCTGCTTTCCTGCGCACTCTAGCCTCAAAAGCACCTTTTTTCACTCTTGGCGCCCTCCGGATCAAAAAAGACAAACGTCCAGCTTTTGCTGCCACCGCAAAGGTGCCAGCGGGGAAAAGTGATGCTGGTCCTCACTGCCTCCTGGAACCCATTCTAATGCCCCAGACAATTTTGCCCTCTCTGCTTTCCTGCGCACTCTATCTTCATAAGCACCTTTTTTCACTCTTGGCGCCCTCCAGAGCTAAAAAGACAAACGTCCAGCTTTTGCTGCCACAGCAATATTGCCAGCGGGGAAAAGTGATGCTGGTCCTCACTGCCTCCTGGAACCCCTTCAAATGCCCCACACAATTTGGCCCTCTCTGCTTTCCTGCGGACTCTAGCCTCAAAAGCACCTTTTTTCACTCTTGGCGCCCTCCAGAGCAAAAAAGACAAATGTCCAGCTTTTGCTGCCACAGCAAATGTGCCAGCGGGGAAAAGTGATGCTGGTCCTCACTGCCTCCTGGAACCCCTTCAAATGCCCCAGACAATTTGGCCCTCTCTGCTTTCCTGTGCACTCTAGCTTCAAAAGCACCTTTTTTCATTTTCGCCGCTGTTTGGAGCAAAAAAGACAAACGTCCAGCTTTTGCTGCCACAGCAAAGGTGCCACGGGGAAAAGTGATGCTGGTCCTCACTGACTCCTGGAACCCCTTCAAATGCCCCACACAATTTGGCCCTCTCTGCTTTCCTGCGCAATCTAGCCTCAATAGCCCCTTTTTTCACTCTTGGCGACCTCCGGAGCAAAAAAGACAAACGTCCAGCTTTTGCTGCCACCGCAAAGGTGCCAGCGGGGAAAAGTGATGCTGGTCCTCACTGCCTCCTGGAACCCCTTCAAATGCCCCACACAATTTGGCCTTCTCTGCTTTCCTGCGCACTCTATCCTCATAAGCACCTTTTTTCACTCTTGGCGCCCTCCGGAGCAAAAAAGACAAACGTCCAGCTTTTGCTGCCACAGCAATTTTGCCAGCGGGGAAAAGTGATGCTGGTCCTCACTGCCTCCTGGAACCCCTTCAAATGCCCCACACAATTTGTCCCTCTCTGCTTTCCTGTGCACTCTAGCTTCAAAAGCACCTTTTTTCATTTTCGCCGCTGTTTGGAGCAAAAAAGACAAACGTCCAGCTTTTGCTGCCACAGCAAAGGTGCCACGGGGAAAAGTGATGCTGGTCCTCACTGCCTCCTGGAACCCCTTCAAATGCCCCACACAATTTGGCCCTCTCTGCTTTCCTGCGCAATCTAGCCTCAAAAGCACCTTTTTTCACTTTCGCCGCTGTTTGGAGCAAAAAAGACAAACGCCCAGCTTTTGCTGCCACAGCAAAGGTGCCAGCAGCGAAAAGTGATGCTGGTCCTCACTGCCTCCTGGAACCCCTTCAAATGCCCCAGACAATTTGGCCCTCTCTGCCTCCCTGCGGACTCTAGCCTCAAAAGCACCTTTTTTCACTCTTGGCGCCCTCCGGAGCAAAAAAGACAAACGTCCAGCTTTTGCTGCCACAGCAAAGGTGCCAGCGGGGAAAAGTGATGCTGGTCCTCACTGCCTCCTGGAACCCCTTCAAATGCCCCACACAATTTGGCCCTCTCTGCTTCCCTGCGGACTCTATCCTCAAAAGCACCTTTTTTCACTCTTGGCGGACTCCGGAGCAAAAAAGACAAACGTCCAGCTTTTGCTGCCACAGCAAAGGTGACAGCGGGGAAAATTCATGCTGGTCCTCACTGCCTCCAGGAACCCCTTCAAATGCTCCACACAATTTGGCCCTCTCTGCTTTCCTGCGCACTCTAGCCTCAAAAGCACCTTTTTTCACTTTTGGCGCCCTCCGGAGCAAAAAAGACAAATGTCCAGCTTTTGCTGCCACAGCAAAGGTGCCAGCGGGGAAAAGTGATGCTGGTCCTCACTGCCTCCTGGAACCCCTTCAAATGCCCCACACAATTTGGCCCTCTCTGCTTTCCTGCGCACTCTAGCCTCAAAAGCACCTTTTCTCACTTTCGCCGCTGTTTGGAGCAAAAAAGACAAACGTCCATCTTTTGCTGCCACAGCAAATGTGCCAGCGGGGAAAAGTGATGCTGGTCCTCACTGCCTCCTGGAACCCCTTCAAACGCCCCAGGCAATTTGGCCTTCTCTGCTTTCCTGTGCACTCTATCCTCAAAAGCACCTTTTTTCACTTTCCCCGCTGTTTGGAGCAAAAAAGACAAACGTCCAGCTTTTGCTGCTACAGCAAAGGTGCCAGCGGGGAAAAGTGATGCTGGTCCTCACTGCCTCCTGGAACCCCTTCAAATGCCCCACACAATTTGGCCCTCTCTGCTTTCCTGTGCACTCTAGCCTCAAAAGCACCTTTTTTCACTCTTGGCGCCCTCCGGAGCAAAAAAGACAAACGTCCAGCTTTTGCTGCCACAGCAAAGGTGCCAGCGGGGAAAAGTGATGCTGGTCCTCACTGCCTCCTGGAACCACTTCAAATGCCCCACACAATTTGGCCCTCTCTGCTTTCCTGTGCACTCTAGCTTCAAAAGCACCTTTTTTCACTTTCGCCGCTGTTTGGAGCAAAAAAGACAAACATCCAGCTTTTGCTGCCACAGCAAAGGTGCCACGGGGAAAAGTGATGCTGGTCCTCACTGACTCCTGGAACCCCTTCAAATGCCCCACACAATTTGGCCCTCTCTGCTTTCCTGCGCAATCTAGCCTCAATAGCCCCTTTTTTCACTCTTGGCGGCCTCCGGAGCAAAAAAGACAAACGTCCAGCTTTTGCTGCCACAGCAAAGGTGCCAGCGGGGAAAAGTGATGCTGGTCCTCACTGCCTCCTGGAACCCCTTCAAATACCCCAGGCAATTTGGCCCTCTCTGCTTTCCTGCGCACTCTATCCTCAAAAGCACCTTTTTTCACTTTCGCCGCTGTTTGGAGCAAAAAATACAAAGGTCCAGCTTTTGCTGCCACAGCAATGGTGCCAGCGGGGAAAAGTGATGCTGGTCCTCACTGACTCCTGGAACCCCTTCAAATGCCCCAGACAATTTGGCCTTCTCTGCTTCCCTGCGCACTCTATCCTCAAAAGCACCTTTTTTCACTCTTGGCGCCCTCCGGATCAAAAAAGACAAATGTCCAGCTTTTGCTGCCACCGCAAAGGTGCTAGCGGGGAAAAGTGATGCTGGTCCTCACTGCCTCCTGGAACCCCTTCAAATGCCCCAGACAATTTGGCCCTCTCTGCTTTCCTGCGCACTCTAGCCTCAAAAACACCTGTTTTCACTTTAGCCGGTGTTTGGAGCAAAAAAGACAAACGTCCAGCTTTTGCTGCCACAGCAAAGGTGCCAGCGGGGAAAAGTCATGCTGGTCCTCACTGCCTCCTGGAACCCCTTAAAATGCCCCACACAATTTGGCCCTCTCTGCTTTCCTGCGCACTCTAGCCTCAAAAGCACCTTTTTTCACTCTTGGCGCCCTCCGGAGCAAAAAAGACAAACGTCCAGCTTTTGCTGCCACCGCAAAGGTGCCAGCGGGGAAAAGTGATGCTGGTCCTCACTGACTCCTGGAACCCCTTCAAATGCCCCACACAATTTGGCCCTCTCTGCTTTCCTGTGCACTCTAGCCTCAAAAGCACCTTTTTTCATTTTCGCCGCTGTTTGGAGCAAAAAAGACAAACGTCCAGCTTTTGCTGCCACAGCAAAGGTGCCAGCGGGGAAAAGTGATGCTGGTCCTCACTGACTCCTGGAACCCCTTCAAATGGCCCCACACAATTTGGCCCTCTCTGCTTTCCTGCGCACTCTAGCCTCAAAAGCACCTTTTTTCACTTTCGCCGCTGTTTGGAGCAAAAAAGACAAACGTCCAGCTTTTGCTGCCACAGCAAAGGTGCCAGTGGGAAAAAGTGATGCTGGTCCTCACTGCCTTCTGGAACCCCTTCAAATGCCCCAGGCAATTTGGCCCTCTCTGCTTCCCTGCGGACTCTAGCCTCAAAAGGACCTTTTTTCACTCTTGGCGCCCTCCGGAGCAAAAAAGACAAACGTCCAGCTTTTGCTGCCACAGCAAAGGTGCCAGCGGGGAAAAGTGATGCTGGTCCTCACTGCCTCCTGGAACCCCTTCAAATGCCCCACACAATTTGGCCCTCTCTGCTTTCCTGCGCACTCTAGCCTCAATAGCACCTTTTTTCACTTTCGCCGCTGTTTGGAGCAAAAAAGACAAACGTCCAGCTTTTGCTGCCACAGCAAAGGTGCCAGCGGGGAAAAGTCATGCTGGTCCTCACTGCCTCCTGGAACCCCTTCAAATGCCCCAGGCAATTTGGCCCTCTCTGCTTCCCTGCGGACTCTAGCCTCAAAAGCACCTTTTTCACTTTGGCGCCCTCCGGAGCAAAAAAGACAAACGGCCAGCTTTTGCTGCCACAGCAAAGGTGCCAGCGGGGAAAAGTGATGCTGGTCCTCACTGCCTCCTGGAACCCCTTCAAATGCCCCACACAATTTGGCCCTCTCTGCTTTCCTGTGCACTCTAGCTTCAAAAGCACCTTTTTACATTTTCGCCGCTGTTTGGAGCAAAAAAGACAAACGTCCAGCTTTTGCTGCCACAGCAAAGGTGCCACGGGGAAAAGTGATGCTGGTCCTCACTGACTCCTGGAACCCTTTCAAATGCCCCACACAATTTGGCTCTCTCTGCTTTCCTGCGCAATCTAGCCTCAAAAGCACCTTTTTTCACTCTTGGCGACCTCCGGAGCAAAAAGACAAACGTCCAGCTTTTGCTGCCACAGCAAAGGTGCCAGCGGGGAAAAGTGATGCTGGTCCTCACTGCCTCCTGGAACCCCTTCAAATACCCCACACAATTTGGCCCTCTCTGCTTTCCTGCGCACTCTAGCCTCAAAAGCACCTTTTTTCACTTTCGCCGCTGTTTGGAGCAAAAAAGACAAACGTCCAGCTTTTGCTGCCACAGCAAAGGTGCCAGCGGGGAAAAGTGATGCTGGTCCTCACTGCCTTCTGGAACCCCTTCAAATGCCCCACACAATTTGGCCCTCTCTGCTTCCCTGCGCACTCTATCCTCAAAAGCACCTTTTTTCACTCTTGGCGCCCTCCGGATCAAAAAAGACAAATGTCCAGCTTTTGCTGCCACCGCAAAGGTTCTAGCGGGGAAAAGTGATGATGGTCCTCACTGCCTCCTGGAACCCCTTCAAATGCCCCAGACAATTTGGCCCTCTCTGCTTTCCTGCGCACTCTAGCCTCAAAAACACCTTTTTTCACTTTAGCCTGTGTTTGGAGCAAAAAAGACAAACGTCCATCTTTTGCTGCCACAGCAAAGGTGCCAGCGGGGAAAAGTCATGCTGGTCCTCACTGCCTCCTGGAACCCCTTCAAATGCCCCAGACAATTTGGCCCTCTCTGCTTTCCTGCGCACTCTAGCCTCAAAAGCACCTTTTTTCACTCTTGGCGCCCTCCGGAGCAAAAAAGACAAACGTCCAGCTTTTGCTGCCACCGCAAAGGTGCCAGCGGGGGAAAAGTGATGCTGGTCCTCACTGCCTCCTGCAACCCCTTCAAATGCCCCACACAATTTGGCCCTCTCTGCTTTCCTGTGCACTCTAGCCTCAAAAGCACCTTTTTTCATTTTCGCCGCTGTTTGGAGCAAAAAAGACAAACGTCCAGCTTTTGCTGCCACAGCAAAGGTGCCAGCGGGGAAAAGTGATGCTGGTCCTCACTGACTCCTGGAACCCCTTCAAATGCCCCACACAATTTGGCCCTCTCTGCTTTCCTGCGCAATCTAGCCTCAATAGCACCTTTTTTCACTTTCGCCGCTGTTTGGAGCAAAAAAGACAAACGTCCAGCTTTTGCTGCCACAGCAAAGTTGCCAGCGGGGAAAAGTCATGCTGGTCCTCACTGCCTTCTGGAACCCCTTCAAATGCCCCAGGCAATTTGGCCCTCTCTGCTTCCCCTGCGGACTCTAGCCTCAAAAGCACCTTTTTTCACTCTTGGCGCCCTCCAGAGCAAAAAAGACAAACGTCCAGCTTTTGCTGCCACAGCAAAGGTGCCAGCGGGGAAAAGTCATGCTGGTCCTCACTGCCTCCTGGAACCCATTCAAATGCCCCACACAATTTGGCCCTCTCTGCGTTCCTGCGCACTCTATCCTCAAAAGTATCTTTTTTCACTTTCGCCGCTGTTTGGAGCAAAAAAGACAAATGTCCAGCTTTTGCCTTCACCGCAAAGGTGCTAGCGGGGAAAAGTGATGCTGGTCCTCACTGCCTCCTGGAACCCCTTCAAATGCCCCAGACAATTTGGCCATCTCTGCTTTCCTGCGCACTCTAGCCTCAAAAACACCTTTTTTCACTTTAGCCGGTGTTTGGAGCAAAAAAGACAAACGTCCAGCTTTTGCTGCCACCGCAAAGGTGCCAGCGGGGAAAAGTCATGCTGGTCCTCACTGCCTCCTGGAACCCCTTCAAATGCCCCAGACAATTTGGCCCTCTCTGCTTTCCTGCGGACTCTAGCCTCATAAGCACCTTTTTTCACTCTTGGCGCCCTCCGGAGCAAAAAAGACAAACGTCCAGCTTTTGCTGCCACAGCAATATTGCCAGCGGGAAAAGTGATGCTGGTCCTCACTGCCTCCTGGAACCCCTTCAAATGCCCCATACAATTTGGCCCTCTCTGCTTTCCTGCGCACTCTAGCCTCAAAAGCACGTTTTTCACTCTTGGCGCCCTCCAGAGCAAAAAAGACAAACGTCCAGCTTTTACTGCCACAGCAAATGTGCCAGCGGGGAGAAGTGATGCTGGTCCTAACTGCCTCCTGGAACCCCTTCAAATGCCCCAGACAATTTGGCCCTCTCTGCTTTCCTGTGCACTCTAGCTTCAAAAGCACCTTTTTTTATTTTCGCCGCTGTTTGGAGCAAAAAAGACAAACGTCCAGCTTTTGCTGCCACAGCAAAGGTGCCACGGGGAAAAGTGATGCTGGTCCTCACTGACTCCTGGAACCCCTTCAAATGCCCCACACAATTTGGCCCTCTCTGCTTTCCTGCGCAATCTAGCCTCAATAGCCCCTTTTTCACTCTTGGCGACCTCCGGAGCAAAAAAGACAAACGTCCAGCTTTTGCTGCCACAGCAAAGGTGCCAGCGGGGAAAAGTGATGCTGGTCCTCACTGCCTCCTGGAACCCCTTCAAATACCCCAGGCAATTTGGCCCTCTCTGCTTTCCTGCGCACTCTATCCTCAAAAGCACCTTTTTTCACTTTCGCCGCTGTTTGGAGCAAAAAAGACAAACGTCCAGCTTTTGCTGCCACAGCAAAGGTGCCAGCGGGGAAAAGTGATGCTGGTCCTCACTGCCTTCTGGAACCCCTTCAAATGCCCCAGACAATTTGGCCCTCTCTGCTTCCCTGCGCACTCTATCCTCAAAAGCACCTTTTTTCACTCTTGGCGCCCTCCGGATCAAAAAAGACAAATGTCCAGCTTTTGCTGCCACCGCAAAGGTGCTAGCGGGGAAAAGTGATGCTGGTCCTCACTGCCTCCTGGAACCCCTTCAAATGCCCCAGACAATTTGGCCCTCTCTGCTTTCCTGCGCACTCTAGCCTCAAAAACACATGTTTTCACTTTAGCCGGTGTTTGGAGCAAAAAAGACAAACGTCCAGCTTTTGCTGCCACAGCAAAGGTGCCAGCGGGGAAAAGTCATGCTGGTCCTCACTGCCTCCTGGAACCCCTTAAAATGCCCCACACAATTTGGCCCTCTCTGCTTTCCTGCGCACTCTAGCCTCAAAAGCACCTTTTTTCACTCTTGGCGCCCTCCGGAGCAAAAAAGACAAACGTCCAGCTTTTGCTGCCACCGCAAAGGTGCCAGCGGGGAAAAGTCATGCTGGTCCTCACTGCCTCCTGGAACCCCTTCAAATGCCCCACACAATTTGGCCCTCTCTGCTTTCCTGCGCAATCTAGCCTCAATAGCCCCTTTTTTCACTTTCGCCGCTGTTTGGAGCAAAAAAGACAAACGTCCAGCTTTTGCTGCCACAGCAAAGGTGCCAGCGGGGAAAAGTGATGCTGGTCCTCACTGCCTCCTGGAACCCCTTCAAATGCCCCACACAATTTGGCCCTCTCTGCTTTCCTGCGGACACTATCCGCAAAAGCACCTTTTTTCACTCTTGGCGCCCTCCGGAGCAAAAAAGACAAACGCCCAGCTTTTGCTGCCACAGCAATGGTGCCAGCGGGAAAAGTGATGCTGGTCCTCACTGCCTCCTGGAACCCCTTCAATTGCCCCACACAATTTGGCCCTCTCTGCTTCCTGCGCACTCTAGCCTCAAAAGCACCTTTTTTCATTTTCGCCGCTGTTTGGAGCAAAAAAGACAAACGTCCAGCTTTTGCTGCCACAGCAAAGGTGCCAGCGGGGAAAAGTGATGCTGGTCCTCACTGACTCCTGGAACCCGTTCAAATGCCCCACACAATTTGGCCCTCTCTGCTTTCCTGCGCACTCTAGCCTCAAAAGCACCTTTTTTCACTTTCGCCGCTGTTTGGAGCCAAAAAGACAAACGTCCAGCTTTTGCTGCCACAGCAAAGGTGCCAGTGGGAAAAAGTGATGCTGGTCCTCACTGCCTTCTGGAACCCCTTCAAATGCCCCAGGCAATTTGGCCCTCTCTGCTTCCCTGCGGACTCTAGCCTCAAAAGGACCTTTTTTCACTCTTGGCGCCCTCCGGAGCAAAAAAGACAAACGTCCAGCTTTTGCTGCCACAGCAAAGGTGCCAGCGGGGAAAAGTGATGCTGGTCCTCACTGCCTCCTGGAACCCCTTCAAATGCCCCACACAATTTGGCCCTCTCTGCTTCCCTGCGGACTCTATCCTCAAAAGCACCTTTTTTCACTCTTGGCGCCCTACGGAGCAAAAAAGACAAACGTCCAGCTTTTGCTGCCACAGCAAAGGTGCCAGCGGGGAAAAGTGATGCTGGTCCTCACTGCCTCCTGGAACCCCTTCAAATGCCCCAGACAATTTGGCCCTCTCTGCTTTCCTGTGCACTCTAGCTTCAAAAGCACCTTTTTACATTTTCGCCGCTGTTTGGAGCAAAAAAGACAAACGTCCAGCTTTTGCTGCCACAGCAAAGGTGCCAGCGGGGAAAAGTGATGCTGGTCCTCACTGACTCCTGGAACCCCTTCAAATGCCCCACACAATTTGGCCCTCTCTGCTTTCCTGCGCAATCTAGCCTCAAAAGCACCTTTTTTCAATCTTGGCGACCTCCGGAGCAAAAAAGACAAACGCCCAGCTTTTGCTGCCACAGCAAAGGTGCCAGCGGGGAAAAGTGATGCTGGTCCTCACTGCCTCCTGGAACCCCTTCAAATACCCCACACAATTTGGCCCTCTCTGCTTTCCTGCGCACTCTAGCCTCAAAAGCACCTTTTTTCATTCTTGGCGCCCTCCGGAGCAAAAAAGACAAACGCCCAGCTTTTGCTGCCACAGCAATGGTGCCAGCGGGGAAAAGTGATGCTGGTCCTCACTGCCTCCTGGAACCCCTTCAAATGCCCCACACAATTTGGCCCTCTCTGCTTTCCTGCGCACTCTAGCCTCAAAAGCACCTTTTTTCACTCTTGGCGCCCTCCAGAGCAAAAAAGACAAACGTCCAGCTTTTGCTGCCACAGCAAAGGTGCCAGCGGGGAAAAGTGATGCTGGTCCTCACTGCCTCGTGCAACCCCTTCAAATGCCCCACACAATTTGGCCCTCTCTGCTTTCCTGTGCACTCTAGCCTCAAAAGCACCTTTTTTCATTTTCGCCGCTGTTTGGAGCAAAAAAGACAAACGTCCAGCTTTTGCTGCCACAGCAAAGGTGCCAGCGGGGAAAAGTGATGCTGGTCCTCACTGACTCCTGGAACCCCTTCAAATGCCCCACACAATTTGGCCCTCTCTGCTTTCCTGCGCACTCTAGCCTCAAAAGCACCTTTTTTCACTTTCGCCGCTGTTTGGAGCAAAAAAGACAAACGTCCAGCTTTTGCTGCCACAGCAAAGGTGCCAGTGGGAAAAAGTGATGCTGGTCCTCACTGCCTTCTGGAACCCCTTCAAATGCCCCAGGCAATTTGGCCCTCTCTGCTTCCCTGCGGACTCTAGCCTCAAAAGGACCTTTTTTCACTCTTGGCGCCCTCCGGAGCAAAAAAGACAAACGTCCAGCTTTTGCTGCCACAGCAAAGGTGCCAGCGGGGAAAAGTGATGCTGGTCCTCACTGACTCCTGGAACCCCTTCAAATGCCCCACACAATTTGGCCCTCTCTGCTTTCCTGCGCACTCTAGCCTCAATAGCACCTTTTTTCACTTTCGCCGCTGTTTGGAGCAAAAAAGACAAACGTCCAGCTTTTGCTGCCACAGCAAATGTGCCAGCGGGGAAAAGTCATGCTGGTCCTCACTGCCTCCTGGAACCCCTTCAAATGCCCCAGGCAATTTGGCCCTCTCTGCTTCCCTGCGGACTCTAGCCTCAAAAGCACCTTTTTTCACTTTGGCGCCCTCCGGAGCAAAAAAGACAAACGGCCAGCTTTTGCTGCCACAGCAAAGGTGCCAGCGGGGAAAAGTGATGCTGGTCCTCACTGCCTCCTGGAACCCCTTCAAATGCCCCAGGCAATTTGGCCCTCTCTGCTTCCCTGCGGACTCTATCCTCAAAAGCACCTTTTTTCACTCTTGGCGCCCTCCAGAGCAAAAAAGACAAACGTCCAGCTTTTGCTGCCACAGCAAAGGTGCCAGCGGGGAAAAGTGATGCTGGTCCTCACTGCCTCCTGGAACCCCTTCAAATGCCCCAGACAATTTGGCCCTCTCTGCTTTCCTGTGCACTCTAGCTTCAAAAGCACCTTTTTATATTTTCGCCGCTGTTTGGAGCAAAAAAGACAAACGTCCAGCTTTTGCTGCCACAGCAAAGGTGCCACGGGGAAAAGTGATGCTGGTCCTCACTGACTCCTGGAACCCCTTCAAATGCCCCAAACAATTTGGCCCTCTCTGCTTTCCTGCGCAATCTAGCCTCAAAAGCACCTTTTTTCACTCTTGGCGCCCTGCGGAGCAAAAAAGACAAACGTCCAGCTTTTGCTGCCACAGCAAAGGTGCCAGCGGGGAAAAGTGATGCTGGTCCTCACTGCCTCCTGGAACCCCTTCAAATGCCCCACACAATTTGGCCCTCTCTGCTTCCCTGCGCACTCTATCCTCAAAAGCACCTTTTTTCACTCTTGGCGCCCTCCGGATCAAAAAAGACAAATGTCCAGCTTTTGCTGCCACCGCAAAGGTGCTAGCGGGGAAAAGTGATGCTGGTCCTCACTGCCTCCTGGAACCCCTTCAAATGCCCCAGACAATTTGGCCCTCTCTGCTTTCCTGCGCACTCTAGCCTCAAAAGCACCTTTTTTCACTTTCGCCTCTGTTTGGAGCAAAAAAGACAAACGTCCAGCTTTTGCTGCCACAGCAAAGGTGCCAGCGGGGAAAAGTGATGCTGGTCCTCACTGCCTTCTGGAACCCCTTCAAATGCCCCACACAATTTGGCCCTCTCTGCTTCCCTGCGCACTCTATCCTCAAAAGCACCTTTTTTCACTCTTGGCGCCCTCCGGATCAAAAAAGACAAATGTCCAGCTTTTGCTGCCACAGCAAAGGTGCTAGCGGGGAAAAGTGATGATGGTCCTCACTGCCTCCTGGAACCCCTTCAAATGCCCCAGACAATTTGGCCCTCTCTGCTTTCCTGCGCACTCTAGCCTCAAAAACACCTTTTTTCACTTTAGCCTGTGTTTGGAGCAAAAAAGACAAACGTCCATCTTTTGCTGCCACAGCAAAGGTGCCAGCGGGGAAAAGTCATGCTGGTCCTCACTGCCTCCTGGAACCCCTTCAAATGCCCCACACAATTTGGCCCTCTCTGCTTTCCTGCGCACTCTAGCCTCAAAAGCACCTTTTTTCACTCTTGGCGCCCTCCGGAGCAAAAAAGACAAACGTCCAGCTTTTGCTGCCACCGCAAAGGTGCCAGCGGGGAAAAGTGATGCTGGTCCTCACTGCCTCCTGGAACCCCTTCAAATGCCCCACACAATTTGGCCCTCTCTGCTTTCCTGTGCACTCTAGCCTCAAAAGCACCTTTTTTCATTTTCGCCGCTGTTTGGAGCAAAAAAGACAAACGTCCAGCTTTTGCTGCCACAGCAAAGGTGCCAGCGGGGAAAAGTGATGCTGGTCCTCACTGACTCCTGGAACCCCTTCAAATGCCCCACACAATTTGGCCCTCTCTGCTTTCCTGCGCAATCTAGCCTCAATAGCACCTTTTTTCACTTTCGCCGCTGTTTGGAGCAAAAAAGACAAACGTCCAGCTTTTGCTGCCACAGCAAAGGTGCCAGCGGGGAAAAGTCATGCTGGTCCTCACTGCCTTCTGGAACCCCTTCAAATGCCCCAGGCAATTTGGCCCTCTCTGCTTCCCTGCGGACTCTAGCCTCAAAAGCACCTTTTTTCACTCTTGGCGCCCTCCAGAGCAAAAAAGACAAACGTCCAGCTTTTGCTGCCACAGCAAAGGTGCCAGCGGGGAAAAGTCATGCTGGTCCTCACTGCCTCCTGGAACCCCTTCAAATACCCCACACAATTTGGCCCTCTCTGCGTTCCTGCGCACTCTATCCTCAAAAGCATCTTTTTTCACTTTCGCCGCTGTTTGGAGCAAACAAGACAAATGTCCAGCTTTTGCCTTCACCGCAAAGGTGCTAGCGGGGAAAAGTGATGCTGGTCCTCACTGCCTCCTGGAACCCCTTCAAATGCCCCAGACAATTTGGCCATCTCTGCTTTCCTGCGCACTCTAGCCTCAAAAACACCTTTTTTCACTTTAGCCGGTGTTTGGAGCAAAAAAGACAAACGTCCAGCTTTTGCTGCCACCGCAAAGGTGCCAGCGGGGAAAAGTCATGCTGGTCCTCACTGCCTCCTGGAACCCCTTCAAATGCCCCAGACAATTTGGCCCTCTCTGCTTTCCTGCGGACTCTAGCCTCATAAGCACCTTTTTTCACTCTTGGCGCCCTCCGGAGCAAAAAAGACAAACGTCCAGCTTTTGCTGCCACAGCAATATTGCCAGCGGGGAAAAGTGATGCTGGTCCTCACTGCCTCCTGGAACCCCTTCAAATGCCCCATACAATTTGGCCCTCTCTGCTTTCCTGCGCACTCTAGCCTCAAAAGCACGTTTTTCACTCTTGGCGCCCTCCGGAGCAAAAAAGACAAACGTCCAGCTTTTGCTGCCACAGCAAATGTGCCAGCGGGGAGAAGTGATGCTGGTCCTCACTGCCTCCTGGAACCCCTTCAAATGCCCCACACAATTTGGCCCTCTCTGCTTTCCTGTGCACTCTAGCTTCAAAAGCACCTTTTTTCATTTTCGCCGCTGTTTGGAGCAAAAAAGACAAACGTCCAGCTTTTGCTGCCACAGCAAAGGTGCCACGGGGAAAAGTGATGCTGGTCCTCACTGACTCCTGGAACCCCTTCAAATGCCCCACACAATTTGGCCCTCTCTGCTTTCCTGCGCAATCTAGCCTCAATAGCCCCTTTTTTCACTCTTGGCGACCTCCGGAGCAAAAAAGACAAACGTCCAGCTTTTGCTGCCACAGCAAAGGTGCCAGCGGGGAAAAGTCATGCTGGTCCTCACTGACTCCTGGAACCCCTTCAAATACCCCACACAATTTGGCCCTCTCTGCTTTCCTGCGCACTCTATCCTCAAAAGCACCTTTTTTCACTTTCGCCGCTGTTTGGAGCAAAAAAGACAAACGTCCAGCTTTTGCTGCCACAGCAAAGGTGCCAGCGGGGAAAAGTGATGCTGGTCCTCACTGCCTTCTGGAACCCCTTCAAATGCCCCAGACAATTTGGCCCTCTCTGCTTCCCTGCGCACTCTATCCTCAAAAGCACCTTTTTTCACTCTTGGCGCCCTCCGGATCAAAAAAGACATATGTCCAGCTTTTGCTGCCACCGCAAAGTTGCTAGCGGGGAAAAGTGATGATGGTCCTCACTGCCTCCTGGAACCCCTTCAAATGCCCCACACAATTTCGCCCTCTCTGCTTTCCTGCGCACTCTAGCCTCAAAAACACCTTTTTTCACTTTAGCCTGTGTTTGGAGCAAAAAAGACAAACGTCCATCTTTTGCTGCCACAGCAAAGGTGCCAGCGGGGAAAAGTCATGCTGGTCCTCACTGCCTCCTGGAACCCCTTCAAATGCCCCACACAATTTGGCCCTCTCTGCTTTCCTGCGCACTCTAGCCTCAAAAGCACCTTTTTTCACTCTTGGCGCCCTCCGGATCAAAAAAGACAAACGTCCAGCTTTTGCTGCCACAGCAAAGGTGCCAGCGGGGAAAAGTCATGCTGGTCCTCACTGCCTCCTGGAACCCCTTCAAATGCCCCACACAATTTGGCCCCCTCTGCTTTCCTGCGCACTCTATCCTCATAAGCACCTTTTTTCACTCTTGGCGCCCTCCGGAGCAAAAAAGACAAACGTCCAGCTTTTGCTGCCACAGCAATTTTGCCAGCGGGGAAAAGTGATGCTGGTCCTCACTGCCTCCTGGAACCCCTTCAAATGCCCCACACAATTTGGCCCTCTCTGCTTTCCTGTGCACTCTAGCTTCAAAAGCACCTTTTTTCATTTTCGCCGCTGTTTGGAGCAAAAAAGACAAACGTCCAGCTTTTGCTGCCACAGCAAAGGTGCCACGGGGAAAAGTGATGCTGGTCCTCACTGACTCCTGGAACCCCTTCAAATGCCCCAGACAATTTGGCCCTCTCTGCTTTCCTGCGCACTCTAGCCTCAATAGCCCCTTTTTTCACTTTCGCCGCTGTTTGGAGCAAAAAAGACAAACGTCCAGCTTTTGCTGCCACAGCAAAGGTGCCAGCGGGGAAAAGTCATGCTGGTCCTCACTGCCTTCTGGAACCCCTTCAAATGCCCCAGGCAATTTGGCCCTCTCTGCTTCCCTGCGGACTCTAGCCTCAAAAGAACCTTTTTTCACTCTTGGCGCCCTCCGGAGCAAAAAAGACAAACGTCCAGCTTTTGCTGCCACAGCAAAGGTGCCAGCGGGGAAAAGTGATGCTGGTCCTCACTGCCTCCTGGAACCCCTTCAAATGCCCCACACAATTTGGCCCTCTCTGCTTTCCTGCGCACTCTATCCTTAAAGCACCTTTTTTCACTTTCGCCGCTGTTTGGAGCAAAAAAGACAAACGTCCAGCTTTTGCTGCCACAGCAAAATTGCCAGCGGGGAAAAGTGATGCTGGTCCTCACTGCCTCCTGGAACCCCTTCAAATGCCCCAGGCAATTTGGCCCTCTCTGCCTCCCTGCAGACTCTAGCCTCAAAAGCACCTTTTTTCACTCTTGGCGCCCTCCAGAGCAAAAAAGACAAACGTCCAGCTTTTGCTGCCACAGCAAAGGTGCCAGCGGGGAAAAGTGATGCTGGTCCTCACTGCCTCCTGGAACCCCTTCAAATGCCCCAGACAATTTGGCCCTCTCTGCTTCCCTGCGGACTCTATCCTCAAAAGCACCTTTTTTCATTTTCGCCGCTGTTTGGAGCAAAAAAGACAAACGTCCAGCTTTTGCTGCCACAGCAAAGGTGCCAAGGGGGAAAGTGATGCTGGTCCTCACTGACTCCTGGAACCCCTTCAAATGCCCCACACAATTTGGCCCTCTCTGCTTTCCTGTGCACTCTAGCCTCAATAGCCCCTTTTTTCACTTTCGCCGCTGTTTGGAGCAAAAAAGACAAACGTCCAGCTTTTGCTGCCACAGCAAAGGTGCCAGCGGGGAAAAGTCATGCTGGTCCTCACTGCCTTCTGGAACCCCTTCAAATGCCCCACACAATTTGGCCCTCTCTGCTTCCCTGCGGACTCTAGCCTCAAAAGCACCTTTTTTCACTCTTGGCGCCCTCCGGAGCAAAAAAGACAAACGTCCAGCTTTTGCTGCCACAGCAAAGATGCCAGCGGGGAAAAGTGATGCTGGTCCTCACTGCCTCCTGGAACCCCTTCAAATGCCCCACACAATTTGGCCCTCTCTGCTTTCCTGCGCACTCTATCCTCAAAAGCACCTTTTTTCACTTTCGCCGCTGTTTGGAGCAAAAAAGACAAACGTCCAGCTTTTGCTGCCACAGCAAAATTGCCAGCGGGGAAAAGTGATGCTGGTCCTCACTGCCTCCTGGAACCCCTTCAAATGCCCCAGGCAATTTGGCCCTCTCTGCCTCCCTGCAGACTCTAGCCTCAAAAGCACCTTTTTTCACTCTTGGCGCCCTCCGGAGCAAAAAAGACAAACGTCCAGCTTTTGCTGCCACAGCAAAGGTGCCAGCGGGGAAAAGTGATGCTGGTCCTCACTGCCTCCTAGAACCCCTTCAAATGCCCCACACAATTTGGCCCTCTCTGCTTCCCTGCGGACTCTATCCTCAAAAGCACCTTTTTTCACTCTTGGCGCCCTGCGGAGCAAAAAAGACAAACGTCCAGCTTTTGCTGCCACAGCAAAGGTGCCAGCGGGGAAAAGTGATGCTGGTCCTCACTGCCTCCTGGAACCCCTTCAAATGCACCAGACAATTTGGCCCTCTCTGCTTTCCTGCGCACTCTAGCCTCAAAAGCACCTTTTTTCACTTTCGGCGCTGTTTGGAGCAAAAAAGACAAACGTCCAGCATTTGCTGCCACAGCAAAGGTGCCAGCGGGGAAAAGTGATGCTGGTCCTCACTGCCTCCTGGAACCCCTTCAAATGCCCCACACAATTTGGCCCTCTCTGCTTTCCTGCGGACACTATCCGCAAAAGCACCTTTTTTCACTCTTGGCGCCCTCCGGAGCAAAAAAGACAAACGCCCAGCTTTTGCTGCCACAGCAAAGGTGCCAGCGGGGAAAAGTGATGCTGGTCCTCACTGCCTCCTGGAACCCCTTCAAATGCCCCACACAATTTGGCCCTCTCTGCTTTCCTGCGCACTCTAGCCTCAAAAGCACCTTTTTTCACTCTTGGCGCCCTCCGGAGCAAAAAAGACAAACGTCCAGCTTTTGCTGCCACAGCAAAGGTGCCAGCGGGGAAAAGTGATGCTGCTTCTCACTGCCTCCTGGAACCCCTTCAAATGCCCCACACAATTTGGCCCTCTCTGCTTTCCTGCGGACTCTAGCCTCAAAAGCACCTTTTTTCACTCTTGGCGCCCTCTGGAGCAAAAAAGACAAACGTCCAGCTTTTGCTGCCACAGCAAAGGTGCCAGCGGGGAAAAGTGATGCTGGTCCTCACTGCCTCCTGGAACCCCTTCAAATGCCCCACACAATTTGGCCCTCTCTGCTTCCCTGCGGACTCTAGCCTCAAAAGCACCTTTTTTCACTCTTGGCGCCCTAAGGAGCAAAAAAGACAAATGTCCAGCTTTTGCTGCCACAGCAAAGGTGCCAGCGGGGAAAAGTGATGCTGGTCCTCACTGCCTCCTGGAACCCCTTCAAATGCCCCACACAATTTGGCCCTCTCTGCTTTACTGCGCACTCTAGCCTCAAAAGCGCCTTTTTTCAATCTTGGCGCCCTCCGGAGCAAAAAAGACAAACGTCCAGCTTTTGCTGCCACAGCAAAGGTGCCAGCGGGGAAAAGTGATGCTGGTCCTCACTGCCTCCTGGAACCCCTTCAAATGCCCCACACAATTTGGCCCTCTCTGCTTTCCTGCGCACTCTAGCCTCAAAAGCACCTTTTTTCACTTTCGCCGCTGTTTGGAGCAAAAAAGACAAACGTCCAGCTTTTGCTGCCACAGCAAAGGTGCCAGCGGGGAAAAGTGATGCTGGTCCTCACTGCCTCCTGGAACCCCTTCAAACGCCCCAGGCAATTTGGCCCTCTCTGCTTTCCTGTGCACTCTATCCTCAAAAGCACCTTTTTTCACTTTCGCCGCTGTTTGGAGCAAAAAAGACAAACGTCCAGCTTTTGCTGCTACAGCAAAGGTGCCAGCGGGGAAAAGTGATGCTGGTCCTCACTGCCTCCTGGAACCCCTTCAAATGCCCCACACAATTTGGCCCTCTCTGCTTTCCTGTGCACTCTAGCCTCAAAAGCACCTTTTTTCACTTTCGCCGCTGTTTGGAGCAAAAAAGACAAACGTCCAGTTTTTGCTGCCACAGCAAAGGTGCCAGCGGGGAAAAGTGATGCTGGTCCTCACTGCCTCCTGGAACCCCTTCAAATGCCCCACACAATTTGGCCCTCTCTGCTTCCCTGCGGACTCTAGCCTCAAAAGCACCTTTTTTCACTCTTGGCGCCCTCCGGAGCAAAAAAGACAAACGTCCAGCTTTTGCTGCCACAGCAAAGGTGCCAGCGGGGAAAAGTGATGCTGGTCCTCACTGCCTCCTGGAACCCCTTCAAATGCCCCAGACAATTTCGCCCTCTCTGCTTTCCTGTGCACTCTAGCTTCAAAAGCACCTTTTTTCATTTTCGCCGCTGTTTGGAGCAAAAAAGACAAACGTCCAGCTTTTGCTGTCACAGCAAAGGTGCCACGGGGAAAAGTGATGGTGGTCCTCACTGACTCCTGGAACCCCTTCAAATGCCCCACACAATTTGGCCCTCTCTGCTTTCCTGCGCAATCTAGCCTCAATAGCACCTTTTTTCACTCTTGGCGACCTCCGGAGCAAAAAAGACAAACGTCCAGCTTTTGCTGCCACAGCAAAGGTGCCAGCGGGGAAAAGTGATGCTGGTCCTCACTGCCTCCTGGAACCCCTTCAAATACCCCACACAATTTGGCCCTCTATGCTTTCCTGCGCACTCTATCCTCAAAAGCACCTTTTTTCACTTTCACCGCTGTTTGGAGCAAAAAAGACAAACGTCCAGCTTTTGCTGCCACAGCAAAGGTGCCAGCGGGGAAAAGTCATGCTGGTCCTCACTGCCTTCTGGAACCCCTTCAAATGCCCCAGGCAATTTGGCCCTCTCTGCTTCCCTGCGGACTCTAGCCTCAAAAGCACCTTTTTTCACTCTTGGCGCGCTCCAGAGCAAAAAAGACAAACGTCCAGCTTTTGCTGCCACAGCAAAGGTGCCAGCGGGGAAAAGTGATGCTGGTCCTCACTGCCTCCTGGAACCCCTTAAAATGCCCCACACAATTTGGCCCTCTCTGCTTTCCTGCGCACTCTAGCCTCAAAAGCACCTTTTTTCACTCTTGGCGCTCTCCGGAGCAAAAAAGACAAACGTCCAGCTTTTGCTGCCACAGCAAAGGTGCCAGCGGGGAAAAGTGATGCTGGTCCTCACTGCCTCCTGGAACCCCTTCAAATGCCCCACACAATTTGGCCCTCTCTGCTTTCCTGCGCACTCTATCCTCATAAGCACCTTTTTTCACTCTTGGCGCCCTCCGGAGCAAAAAAGACAAACGTCCAGCTTTTGCTGCCACAGCAATTTTGCCAGCGGGGAAAAGTGATGCTGGTCCTCACTGCCTCCTGGAACCCCTTCAAATGCCCCACAGAATTTGGCCCTCTCTGCTTTCCTGTGCACTCTAGCTTCAAAAGCACCTTTTTTCATTTTCGCCGCTGTTTGGAGCAAAAAAGACAAACGTCCAGCTTTTGCTGCCACAGCAAAGGTGCCACGGGGAAAAGTGATGCTGGTCCTCACTGACTCCTGGAACCCCTTCAAATGCCCCACACAATTTGGCCCTCTCTGCTTTCCTGCGCAATCTAGCCTCAATAGCCCCTTTTTTCACTTTCGCCGCTGTTTGGAGCAAAAAAGACAAACGTCCAGCTTTTGCTGCCACAGCAAAGGTTCCAGCGGGGAAAAGTCATGCTGGTCCTCACTGCCTTCTGGAACCCCTTCAAATGCCCCACACAATTTGGCCCTCTCTGCTTCCCTGCGGACTCTAGCCTCAAAAGCACCTTTTTTCACTCTTGGCGCCCTCCGGAGCAAAAAAGACAAACGTCCAGCTTTTGCTGCCACAGCAAAGGTGCCAGCGGGAAAAAGTGATGCTGGTCCTCACTGCCTCCTGGAACCCCTTCAAATGCCCAACACAATTTGGCCCTCTCTGCTTTCCTGCGCACTCTATCCTCAAAAGCACCTTTTTTCACTTTCGCCGCTGTTTGGAGCAAAAAAGACAAACGTGCAGCTTTTGCTGCCACAGCAAAGGTGCCAGCGGGGAAAAGTGATGCTGGTCCTCACTGCCTCCTGGAACCCCTTCAAATGCACCAGACAATTTGGCCTTCTCTGCTTTCCTGCGGACTCTAGCCTCAATAGCACCTTTTTTCACTTTCGGCGCTGTTTGGAGCAAAAAAGACAAACGTCCAGCTTTTGCTGCCACAGCAAAGGTGCCAGCGGGGAAAAGTGATGCTGGTCCTCACTGCCTCCTGGAACCCCTTCAAATGCCCCACACAATTTGGCCCTCTCTGCTTTCCTGCGGACACTATCCGCAAAAGCACCTTTTTTCACTCTTGGCGCCCTCCGGAGCAAAAAAGACAAACGCCCAGCTTTTGCTGCCACAGCAATGGTGCCAGCGGGGAAAAGTGATGCTGGTCCTCACTGCCTCCTGGAACCCCTTCAAATGCCCCACACAATTTGGCCCTCTCTGCTTTCCTGCGCACTCTAGCCTCAAAAGCACCTTTTTTCACTCTTGGCGCCCTCCAGAGCAAAAAAGACAAACGTCCAGCTTTTGCTGCCACAACAATGGTGCCAGCGGGGAAAAGTGATGCTGGTCCTCACTGCCTCCTGCAACCCCTTAAAATGCCCCACACAATTTGGCCCTCTCTGCTTTCCTGTGCACTCTAGCCTCAAAAGCACCTTTTTTCACTTTCGCCGCTGTTTGGAGCAAAAAAGACAAACGTCCAGCTTTTGCTGCCACAGCAAAGGTGCCAGCGGGGAAAAGTGATGCTGGTCCTCACTGACTCCTGGAACCCCTTCAAATGCCCCACACAATTTGGCCCTCTCTGCTTTCCTGCACACTCTAGCCTCAAAAGCACCTTTTTTCACTTTCGCCGCTGTTTGGAACAAAAAAGACAAACGTCCAGCTTTTGCTGCCACAGCAAAGGTGCCAGCGGGGAAAAGTCATGCTGGTCCTCACTGCCTTCTGGAACCCCTTCAAATGCCCCAGGCAATTTGGCCCTCTCTGCTTCCCTGCGGACTCTAGCCTCAAAAGCACCTTTTTTCACTCTTGGCGCCCTCCAGAGCAAAAAAGACAAACGTCCAGCTTTTGCTGCCACAGCAAAGGTGCCAGCGGTGAAAAGTCATGCTGGTCCTCACTGCCTCCTGGAACCCCTTCAAATGCCCCACACAATTTGGCCCTCTCTGCTTTCCTGCGCACTCTAGCCTCAAAAGCACCTTTTTTCACTCTTGGCGCCCTCCGGAGCAAAAAAGACAAACGTCCAGCTTTTGCTGCCACAGCAAAGGTGCCAGCGGGGAAAAGTGATGCTGGTCCTCACTGCCTCCTGGAACCCCTTCAAATGCCCCACACAATTTGGCCCTCTCTGCTTCCCTGCGGACTCTATCCTCAAAAGCACCTTTTTTCACTCTTGGCGCCCTCCAGAGCAAAAAAGACAAACGTGCAGCTTTTGCTGCCACAGCAAAGGTGCCAGCGGTGAAAAGTGATGCTGGTCCTCACTGCCTCCTGGAACCCCTTCAAATGCACCAGACAATTTGGCCTTCTCTGCTTTCCTGCGCACTCTAGCCTCAAAAGCACCTTTTTTCACTTTTGGCGCTGTTTGGAGCAAAAAAGACAAACGTCCAGCTTTTGCTGCCACAGCAAAGGTGCCAGCGGGGAAAAGTGATGCTGGTCCTCACTGCCTCCTGGAACCCCTTCAAATGCCCCACACAATTTGGCCCTCTCTGCTTTCCTGCGGACACTATCCGCAAAAGCACCTTTTTTCACTCTTGGCGCCCTCCAGAGCAAAAAAGACAAACGTCCAGCTTTTGCTGCCACAGCAAAGGTGCCAGTGGGGAAAAGTGATGCTGGTCCTCACTGCCTCCTGCAACCCCTTAAAATGCCCCACACAATTTGGCCCTCTCTGCTTTCCTGTGCACTCTAGCCTCAAAAGCACCTTTTTTCATTTTCGCCGCTGTTTGGAGCAAAAAAGACAAACGTCCAGCTTTTGCTGCCACAGCAAAGGTGCCAGCGGGGAAAAGTGATGCTGGTCCTCACTGCCTCCTGGAACCCCTTCAAATGCCCCACACAATTTGGCCCTCTCTGCTTTCCTGCGCACTCTAGCCTCAAAAGCACCTTTTTTCACTTTCGCCGCTGTTTGGAACAAAAAAGACAAACGTCCAGCTTTTGCTGCCACAGCAAAGGTGCCACGGGGAAAAGTCATGCTGGTCCTCACTGCCTTCTGGAACCCCTTCAAATGCCCCAGGCAATTTGGCCCTCTCTGCTTCCCTGCGGACTCTAGCCTCAAAAGCACCTTTTTTCACTCTTGGCGCCCTCCAGAGCAAAAAAGACAAACGTCCAGCTTTTGCTGCCACAGCAAAGGTGCCAGCGGTGAAAAGTCATGCTGGTCCTCACTGCCTCCTGGAACCCCTTCAAATGCCCCACACAATTTGGCCCTCTCTGCTTTCCTGCGCACTCTAGCCTCAAAAGCACCTTTTTTCACTCTTGGCGCCCTCCGGAGCAAAAAAGACAAACGTCCAGCTTTTGCTGCCACAGCAAAGGTGCCAGCGGGGAAAAGTGATGCTGGTCCTCACTGCCTCCTGGAACCCCTTCAAATGCCCCACACAATTTGGCCCTCTCTGCTTCCCTGCGGACTCTATCCTCAAAAGCACCTTTTTTCACTCTTGGCGCCCTCCAGAGCAAAAAAGACAAACGTGCAGCTTTTGCTGCCACAGCAAAGGTGCCAGCGGTGAAAAGTGATGCTGGTCCTCACTGCCTCCTGGAACCCCTTCAAATGCACCAGACAATTTGGCCTTCTCTGCTTTCCTGCGCACTCTAGCCTCAAAAGCACCTTTTTTCACTTTTGGCGCTGTTTGGAGCAAAAAAGACAAACGTCCAGCTTTTGCTGCCACAGCAAAGGTGCCAGCGGGGAAAAGTGATGCTGGTCCTCACTGCCTCCTGGAACCCCTTCAAATGCCCCACACAATTTGGCCCTCTCTGCTTTCCTGCGGACACTATCCGCAAAAGCACCTTTTTTCACTCTTGGCGCCCTCCAGAGCAAAAAAGACAAACGTCCAGCTTTTGCTGCCACAGCAAAGGTGCCAGTGGGGAAAAGTGATGCTGGTCCTCACTGCCTCCTGCAACCCCTTAAAATGCCCCACACAATTTGGCCCTCTCTGCTTTCCTGTGCACTCTAGCCTCAAAAGCACCTTTTTTCATTTTCGCCGCTGTTTGGAGCAAAAAAGACAAACGTCCAGCTTTTGCTGCCACAGCAAAGGTGCCAGCGGGGAAAAGTGATGCTGGTCCTCACTGCCTCCTGGAACCCCTTCAAATGCCCCACACAATTTGGCCCTCTCTGCTTTCCTGCGCACTCTAGCCTCAAAAGCACCTTTTTTCACTTTCGCCGCTGTTTGGAACAAAAAAGACAAACGTCCAGCTTTTGCTGCCACAGCAAAGGTGCCACGGGGAAAAGTCATGCTGGTCCTCACTGCCTTCTGGAACCCCTTCAAATGCCCCAGGCAATTTGGCCCTCTCTGCTTCCCTGCGGACTCTAGCCTCAAAAGCACCTTTTTTCACTCTTGGCGCCCTCCAGAGCAAAAAAGACAAACGTCCAGCTTTTGCTGCCACAGCAAAGGTGCCAGCGGTGAAAAGTCTTGCTGGTCCTCACTGCCTCCTGGAACCCCTTCAAATGCCCCACACAATTTGGCCCTCTCTGCTTTCCTGCGCACTCTAGCCTCAAAAGCACCTTTTTTCACTTTCGCCGCTGTTTGGAACAAAAAAGACAAACGTCCAGCTTTTGCTGCCACAGCAAAGGTGCTAGCGGGGAAAAGTCATGCTGGTCCTCACTGCCTTCTGGAACCCCTTCAAATGCCCCAGGCAATTTGGCCCTCTCTGCTTCCCTGCGGACTCTAGCCTCAAAAGCACCTTTTTTCACTCTTGGCGCCCTCCAGAGCAAAAAAGACAAACGTCCAGCTTTTGCTGCCACAGCAAAGGTGCCAGCGGTGAAAAGTCATGCTGGTCCTCACTGCCTCCTGGAACCCCTTCAAATGCCCCAGGCAATTTGGCCCTCTCTGCTTTCCTGCGCACTCTAGCCTCAAAAGCACCTTTTTTCACTCTTGGCGCCCTCCGGAGCAAAAAAGACAAACGTCCAGCTTTTGCTGCCACAGCAAAGGTGCCAGCGGTGAAAAGTCATGCTGGTCCTCACTGCCTCCTGGAACCCCTTCAAATGCCCCACACAATTTGGCCCTCTCTGCTTTCCTGCGCACTCTAGCCTCAAAAGCACCTTTTTTCACTTTCGCCGCTGTTTGGAACAAAAAAGACAAACGTCCAGCTTTTGCTGCCACAGCAAAGGTGCTAGCGGGGAAAAGTCATGCTGGTCCTCACTGCCTTCTGGAACCCCTTCAAATGCCCCAGGCAATTTGGCCCTCTCTGCTTCCCTGCGGACTCTAGCCTCAAAAGCACCTTTTTTCACTCTTGGCGCCCTCCAGAGCAAAAAAGACAAACGTCCAGCTTTTGCTGCCACAGCAAAGGTGCCAGCGGTGAAAAGTCATGCTGGTCCTCACTGCCTCCTGGAACCCCTTCAAATGCCCCAGGCAATTTGGCCCTCTCTGCTTTCCTGCGCACTCTAGCCTCAAAAGCACCTTTTTTCACTCTTGGCGCCCTCCGGAGCAAAAAAGACAAACGTCCAGCTTTTGCTGCCACAGCAAAGGTGCCAGCGGGGAAAAGTGATGCTGGTCCTCACTGCCTCCTGGAATCCCTTCAAATACCCCACACAATTTGGCCCTCTCTGCTTTCCTGCGCACTCTATCCTCAAAAGCACCTTTTTTCACTTTCGCCGCTGTTTGGAGCAAAAAAGACAAACGTCCAGCTTTTGCTGCCACAGCAAAGGTGCCAGCGGGGAAAAGTGATGATGGTCCTCACTGCCTCCTGGAACCCCTTCAAATGCCCCAGACAATTTGGCCCTCTCTGCTTCCCTGAGGACTCTAGCCTCAAAAGCACCTTTTTTCACTCTTGGCGCCCTCCGGAGCCAAAAAGACAAACGTCCAGCTTTTGCTGCCACAGCAAAGGTGACAGCGGGGAAAATTCATGCTGGTCCTCACTGCCTCCTGGAACCCCTTCAAATGCCCCACACAATTTGGCCCTCTCTGCTTTCCTGCGCACTCTAGCTTCAAAAGCACCTTTTTTCACTTTCGCCGCTGTTTGGAGCAAAAAAGACAAACGTCCAGCTTTTGCTGCTACAGCAAAGGTGCCAGCGGGGAAAAGTGATGCTGGTCCTCACTGCCTCCTGGAACCCCTTCAAATGCCCCACACAATTTGGCCCTCTCTGCTTTCCTGCGGACACTATCCGCAAAAGCACCTTTTTTCACTCTTGGCGCCCTCCGGAGCAAAAAAGACAAACGTCCAGCTTTTGCTGCCACAGCAAAGGTGCCAGCGGGGAAAAGTGATGCTGGTCCTCACTGCCTCCTGGAACCCCTTCAAATGCCCCACACAATTTGGCCCTCTCTGCTTTCCTGCGCACTCTAGCCTCAAAAGCACCTTTTTTCACTCTTGGCGCCCTCCGGAGCAAAAAAGACAAACGTCCAGCTTTTGCTGCCACAGCAAAGGTGCCAGCGGGGAAAAGTGATGCTGGTCCTCACTGCCTCCTGGAACCCCTTCAAATGCCCCACACAATTTGGCCCTCTCTGCTTTCCTGCGCACTCTAGCCTCAAAAGCACCTTTTTTCATTTTCGCCGCTGTTTGGAGCAAAAAAGACAAACGTCCAGCTTTTGCTGCTACAACAATGGTGCCAGCGGGGAAAAGTGATGCTGGTCCTCACTGCCTCCTGGAACCCCTTCAAATGCCCCAGACAATTTGGCCCTCTCTGCTTTCCTGTGCACTCTAGCCTCAAAAGCACCTTTTTTCACTTTCGGCGCTGTTTGGAGCAAAAAAGACAAACGTCCAGCTTTTGCTGCCACAGCAAAGGTGCCAGCGGGGAAAAGTGATGCTGGTCCTCACTGCCTCCTGGAACCCCTTCAAATGCCCCAGACAATTTGGCCCTCTCTGCTTTCCTGCGCACTCTATCCTCATAAGCACCTTTTTTCACTCTTGGCGCCCTCCGGAGCAAAAAAGACAAACGTCCAGCTTTTGCTGCCACAGCAATTTTGCCAGCGGGGAAAAGTGATGCTGGTCCTCACTGCCTCCTGGAACCCCTTCAAATGCCCCAGACAATTTGGCCCTCTCTGCTTTCCTGCGGACTCTAGCCTCAAAAGCACCTTTTTTCACTCTTGGCGCCCTCCGGAGCAAAAAAGACAAACGTCCAGCTTTTGCTGCCACAGCAAAGGTGCCAGCGGGGAAAAGTGATGCTGGTCCTCACTGCCTCCTGGAACCCCTTCAAGTGCCCCAGACAATTTGGCCCTCTCTGCTTCCTGTGCACTCTAGCTTCAAAGCACCTTTTTTCATTTTCGCCGCTGTTTGGAGCAAAAAAGACAAACGTCCAGCTTTTGCTGCCACAGCAAAGGTGCCACGGGGAAAAGTGATGCTGGTCCTCACTGACTCCTGGAACCCCTTCAAATGCCCCAGACAATTTGGCCCTCTCTGCTTTCCTGCGCAATCTAGCCTCAATAGCCCCTTTTTTCACTTTCGCCGCTGTTTGGAGCAAAAAAGACAAACGTCCAGCTTTTGCTGCCACAGCAAAGGTGCCAGCGGGGAAAAGTGATGCTGGTCCTCACTGCCTCCTGGAACCCCTTCAAATGCCCCAGACAATTTGGCCCTCTCTGCTTTCCTGCGGACTCTAGCCTCAAAAGCACCTTTTTTCACTCTTGGCGCCCTCCGGATCAAAAAAGACAAACGTCCAGCTTTTGCTGCCACAGCAAAGGTGCCAGCGGGGAAAAGTGATGCTGGTCCTCACTGCCTCCTGGAACCCCTTCAAATGCCCCACACAATTTGGCCCTCTCTGCTTCCCTGCGGACTCTAGCCTCAAAAGCACCTTTTTTCACTCTTGGCGCCCTCCAGAGCAAAAAAGACAAACGTCCATCTTTTGCTGCCACAGCAAAGGTGCCAGCGGGGAAAAGTGATGCTGGTCCTCACTGCCTCCTGGAACCCCTTCAAATGCACCAGACTATTTGGCCCTCTCTGCTTTCCTGCGCACTCTAGCCTCAAAAGCACCTTTTTTCACTTTCGGCGATGTTTGGAGCAAAAAAGACAAACGTCCAGCTTTTGCTGCCACAGCCAAAGGTGCCAGCGGGGAAAAGTGATGCTGGTCCTCACTGCCTCCTGGAACCCCTTCAAATGCCCCACACAATTTGGCCCTCTCTGCTTTCCTGCGCACTCTAGCCTCAAAAGCACCTTTTTTTCACTTTCGCCGCTGTTTGGAACAAAAAAGACAAACGTCCAGCTTTTGCTGCCACAGCAAAGGTGCCAGCGGGGAAAAGTCATGCTGGTCCTCACTGCCTTCTGGAACCCCTTCAAATGCCCCAGGCAATTTGGCCCTCTCTGCTTCCCTGCGGACTCTAGCCTCAAAAGCACCTTTTTTCACTCTTGGCGCCCTCCAGAGCAAAAAAGACAAACGTCCAGCTTTTGCTGCCACAGCAAAGGTGCCAGCGGTGAAAAGTCATGCTGGTCCTCACTGCCTCCTGGAACCCCTTCAAATGCCCCACACAATTTGGCCCTCTCTGCTTTCCTGCGCACTCTAGCCTCAAAAGCACCTTTTTCACTTTCGCCGCTGTTTGGAACAAAAAAGACAAACGTCCAGCTTTTGCTGCCACAGCAAAGGTGCCAGCGGGGAAAAGTCATGCTGGTCCTCACTGCCTTCTGGAACCCCTTCAAATGCCCCAGGCAATTTGGCCCTCTCTGCTTCCCTGCGGACTCTAGCCTCAAAAGCACCTTTTTTCACTCTTGGCGCCCTCCAGAGCAAAAAAGACAAACGTCCAGCTTTTGCTGCCACAGCAAAGGTGCCAGCGGTGAAAAGTCATGCTGGTCCTCACTGCCTCCTGGAACCCCTTCAAATGCCCCACACAATTTGGCCCTCTCTGCTTCCTGCGCACTCTAGCCTCAAAAGCACCTTTTTTCACTCTTGGCGCCCT
>NW_028128905.1:0-28724 GCF_965231255.1 Vanellus vanellus | reverse complement strand
CTCCTGGAACCCCTTCAAATGCCCCAGACAATTTGGCCCTCTCTGCTTTTCCTGCGCACTCTAGCCTCAAAAGCACCTTTTTTCACTTTCCGGTGCCCCAGGGCAACGTCCAGCTTTTGCTGCCACAGCAAAGGTGCCAGCGGGGAAAAGTGATGCTGGTCCTCAAACGTCCAGCTTTTGCTGCAACAGCAAAGGTGCCAGCGGGGGAAAAGTGATGCTGGTCCTCACTGCCTCCTGGAACCCCTTCAAATGCCCCAGACAATTTGGCCCTCTCTGCTTTCCTGCTGACTCTAGCCTCAAAAGCACCTTTTTTCACTTTCGGCGCCCTCCGGAGCAAAAAAGACAAACGTCCAGCTTTTGCTGCCACAGCAAAGGTGCCAGCGGGGAAAAGTGATGCTGGTCCTCACTGCCTCCTGGAACCCCTTCAAATGCCCAGACAATTTGGCCCTCTCTGCTTTCCTGCGGACTCTAGCCTCAAAAGCACCTTTTCTTGGCTTTCGGCGCCGGTGTCGGAGCAAAAAAAGACAAACGTCCAGCTTTTGCTGCCACAGCAAAGGTGCCAGCGGGGAAAAGTGATGCTGGTCCTCACTGCCTCCTGGAACCCCTTCAAATGCCCCAGACAATTTGGCCCTCTCTGCTTTCCTGCGCACTCTAGCCTCAAAAGCACCTTTTTTCACTTTCGGCGCCCCCCAGAGGAAAAAAAGACAAACGTCCAGCTTTTGCTGCCACAGCAAAGGTGCCAGCGGGGAAAAGTGATGCTGGTCCTCACTGCCTCCTGGAACCCCTTCAAATGCCCCAGACAATTTGGCCCTCTCTGCTTTCCTGCGCACTCTAGCCTCAAAAGCACCTTTTTTCACTTTCGGCGCCCCCCAGAGGAAAAAAGACAAACGTCCAGCTTTTGCTGCCACAGCAAAGGTGCCAGCGGGGAAAAGTGATGCTGGTCCTCACTGCCTCCTGGAACCCCTTCAAATGCCCCAGACAATTTGGCCCTCTCTGCTTTCCTGCGCACTCTAGCCTCAAAAGCACCTTTTTTCACTTTCGGCGCCCTCCGGGAGAAAAAAGACAAACGTCCAGCTTTTGCTGCCACAGCAAAGGTGCCAGCGGGGAAAAGTGATGCTGGTCCTCACTGCCTCCTGGAACCCCTTCAAATGCCCCAGACAATTTGGCCCTCTCTGCTTTCCTGCGCACTCTAGCCTCAAAAGCACCTTTTTTAACTTTCGGCGCCCTCCGGAGCAAAAAAGACAAACGTCCAGCTTTTGCTGCCACAGCAAAGGTGCCAGCGGGGAAAAGTGATGCTGGTCCTCACTGCCTCCTGGAACCCCTTCAAATGCCCCAGACAATTTGGCCCTCTCTGCTTTCCTGCGCACTCTAGCCTCAAAAGCACCTTTTTTCACTTTCGGCGCCCTCCGGAGGAAAAAAGACAAACGTCCAGCTTTTGCTGCCACAGCAAAGGTGCCAGCGGGGAAAAGTGATGCTGGTCCTCACTGCCTCCTGGAACCCCTTCAAATGCCCCAGACAATTTGGCCCTCTCTGCTTTCCTGCGCACTCTAGCCTCAAAAGCACCTTTTTTCACTTTCGGCGCCCTCCGGAGGAAAAAAGACAAACGTCCAGCTTTTGCTGCCACAGCAAAGGTGCCAGCGGGGAAAAGTGATGCTGGTCCTCACTGCCTCCTGGAACCCCTTCAAATGCCCCAGACAATTTGGCCCTCTCTGCTTTCCTGCGCACTCTAGCCTCAAAAGCACCTTTTTTCACTTTCGGCGCCCCCCAGAGGAAAAAAGACAAACGTCCAGCTTTTGCTGCCACAGCAAAGGTGCCAGCGGGGAAAAGTGATGCTGGTCCTCACTGCCTCCTGGAACCCCTTCAAATGCCCCAGACAATTTGGCCCTCTCTGCTTTCCTGCGCACTCTAGCCTCAAAAGCACCTTTTTTCACTTTCGGCGCCCCCCGGAGAAAAAAAGACAAACGTCCAGCTTTTGCTGCCACAGCAAAGGTGCCAGCGGGGAAAAGTGATGCTGGTCCTCACTGCCTCCTGGAACCCCTTCAAATGCCCCAGACAATTTGGCCCTCTCTGCTTTCCTGCGCACTCTATCCTCAAAAGCACCTTTTTTCACTTTCGCCGCTGTTTGGAGCAAAAAAGACAAACGTCCAGCTTTTGCTGCCACAGCAAAGGTGCCAGCGGGGAAAAGTGATGCTGGTCCTCACTGCCTCCTGGAACCCCTTCAAATGCCCCAGACAATTTGGCCCTCTCTGCTTTCCTGCGCACTCTAGCCTCAAAAGCACCTTTTTTCACTTTCGGCGCCCCCCAGAGGAAAAAAGACAAACGTCCAGCTTTTGCTGCCACAGCAAAGGTGCCAGCGGGGAAAAGTGATGCTGGTCCTCACTGCCTCCTGGAACCCCTTCAAATGCCCCAGACAATTTGGCCCTCTCTGCTTTCCTGCTGACTCTAGCCTCAAAAGCACCTTTTTTCACTTTCGGCGCCCTCCGGAGGAAAAAAGACAAACGTCCAGCTTTTGCTGCCACAGCAAAGGTGCCAGCGGGGAAAAGTGATGCTGGTCCTCACTGCCTCCTGGAACCCCTTCAAATGCCCCAGACAATTTGGCCCTCTCTGCTTTCCTGCGCACTCTAGCCTCAAAAGCACCTTTTTTCACTTTCGGCGCCCTCCGGAGCAAAAAAGACAAACGTCCAGCTTTTGCTGCCACAGCAAAGGTGCCAGCGGGGAAAAGTGATGCTGGTCCTCACTGCCTCCTGGAACCCCTTCAAATGCCCTAGACAATTTGGCCCTCTCTGCTTTCCTGCGCACTCTAGCCTCAAAAGCACCTTTTTTCACTTTCGGCGCCCTCCGGAGGAAAAAAGACAAACGTCCAGCTTTTGCTGCCACAGCAAAGGTGCCAGCGGGGAAAAGTGATGCTGGTCCTCACTGCCTCCTGGAACCCCTTCAAATGCCCCAGACAATTTGGCCCTCTCTGCTTTCCTGCGCACTCTAGCCTCAAAAGCACCTTTTTTAACTTTCGGCGCCCTCCGGAGGAAAAAAGACAAACGTCCAGCTTTTGCTGCCACAGCAAAGGTGCCAGCGGGGAAAAGTGATGCTGGTCCTCACTGCCTCCTGGAACCCCTTCAAATGCCCCAGACAATTTGGCCCTCTCTGCTTTCCTGCGCACTCTAGCCTCAAAAGCACCTTTTTTCAGTATCGGCGCCCTCCGGAGCAAAAAAGACAAACGTCCAGCTTTTGCTGCCACAGCAAAGGTGCCAGCGGGGAAAAGTGATGCTGGTCCTCACTGCCTCCTGGAACCCCTTCAAATGCCCCAGACAATTTGGCCCTCTCTGCTTTCCTGCGCACTCTAGCCTCAAAAGGACCTTTTTTCACTTTCGGCGCCCCCCAGAGGAAAAAAGACAAACGTCCAGCTTTTGCTGCCACAGCAAAGGTGCCAGCGGGGAAAAGTGATGCTGGTCCTCACTGCCTCCTGGAACCCCTTCAAATGCCCCAGACAATTTGGCCCTCTCTGCTTTCCTGCGCACTCTAGCCTCAAAAGCACCTTTTTTCACTTTCGGCGCCCCCCAGAGGAAAAAAGACAAACGTCCAGCTTTTGCTGCCACAGCAAAGGTGCCAGCGGGGAAAAGTGATGCTGGTCCTCACTGCCTCCTGGAACCCCTTCAAATGCCCCAGACAATTTGGCCCTCTCTGCTTTCCTGCGCACTCTAGCCTCAAAAGCACCTTTTTTCACTTTCGGCGCCCTCCGGAGGAAAAAAGACAAACGTCCAGCTTTTGCTGCCACAGCAAAGGTGCCAGCGGGGAAAAGTGATGCTGGTCCTCACTGCCTCCTGGAACCCCTTCAAATGCCCCAGACAATTTGGCCCTCTCTGCTTTCCTGCTGACTCTAGCCTCAAAAGCACCTTTTTTCACTTTTGGCGCCCTCCGGAGCAAAAAAGACAAACGTCCAGCTTTTGCTGCCTCAGCAAAGGTGCCAGCGGGGAAAAGTGATGCTGGTCCTCACTGCCTCCTGGAACCCCTTCAAATGCCCCAGACAATTTGGCCCTCTCTGCTTTCCTGCGCACTCTAGCCTCAAAAGCACCTTTTTTCACTTTCGGCGCCCCCCAGAGGAAAAAAGACAAACGTCCAGCTTTTGCTGCCACAGCAAAGGTGCCAGCGGGGAAAAGTGATGCTGGTCCTCACTGCCTCCTGGAACCCCTTCAAATGCCCCAGACAATTTGGCCCTCTCTGCTTTCCTGCGCACTCTAGCCTCAAAAGCACCTTTTTTCAATTTCGGCGCCCCCCAGAGGAAAAAAGACAAACGTCCAGCTTTTGCTGCCACAGCAAAGGTGCCAGCGGGGAAAAGTGATGCTGGTCCTCACTGCCTCCTGGAACCCCTTCAAATGCCCCAGACAATTTGGCCCTCTCTGCTTTCCTGCGCACTCTAGCCTCAAAAGCACCTTTTTTCACTTTCGGCGCCCCCCAGAGGAAAAAAGACAAACGTCCAGCTTTTGCTGCCACAGCAAAGGTGCCAGCGGGGAAAAGTGATGCTGGTCCTCACTGCCTCCTGGAACCCCTTCAAATGCCCCAGACAATTTGGCCCTCTCTGCTTTCCTGCGCACTCTAGCCTCAAAAGCACCTTTTTTCAATTTCGGCGCCCCCCAGAGGAAAAAAGACAAACGTCCAGCTTTTGCTGCCACAGCAAAGGTGCCAGCGGGGAAAAGTGATGCTGGTCCTCACTGCCTCCTGGAACCCCTTCAAATGCCCCAGACAATTTGGCCCTCTCTGCTTTCCTGCGCACTCTAGCCTCAAAAGCACCTTTTTTCACTTTCGGCGCCCTCCGGAGGAAAAAAGACAAACGTCCAGCTTTTGCTGCAACAGCAAAGGTGCCAGCGGGGAAAAGTGATGCTGGTCCTCACTGCCTCCTGGAACCCCTTCAAATGCCCCAGACAATTTGGCCCTCTCTGCTTTCCTGCTGACTCTAGCCTCAAAAGCACCTTTTTTCACTTTTGGCGCCCTCCGGAGCAAAAAAGACAAACGTCCAGCTTTTGCTGCCACAGCAAAGGTGCCAGCGGGGAAAAGTGATGCTGGTCCTCACTGCCTCCTGGAACCCCTTCAAATGCCCCAGACAATTTGGCCCTCTCTGCTTTCCTGCGCACTCTAGCCTCAAAAGCACCTTTTTTCGCTTTCGCCGCTGTTTGGAGCAAAAAAGACAAACGTCCAGCTTTTGCTGCCACAGCAAAGGTGCCAGCGGGGAAAAGTGATGCTGGTCCTCACTGCCTCCTGGAACCCCTTCAAATGCCCCAGACAATTTGGCCCTCTCTGCTTTCCTGCGCACTCTAGCCTCAAAAGCACCTTTTTTCACTTTCGGCGCCCCCCAGAGGAAAAAAGACAAACGTCCAGCTTTTGCTGCCACAGCAAAGGTGCCAGCGGGGAAAAGTGATGCTGGTCCTCACTGCCTCCTGGAACCCCTTCAAATGCCCCAGACAATTTGGCCCTCTCTGCTTTCCTGCGCACTCTAGCCTCAAAAGCACCTTTTTTCACTTTCGGCGCCCCCCAGAGGAAAAAAGACAAACGTCCAGCTTTTGCTGCCACAGCAAAGGTGCCAGCGGGGAAAAGTGATGCTGGTCCTCACTGCCTCCTGGAACCCCTTCAAATGCCCCAGACAATTTGGCCCTCTCTGCTTTCCTGCGCACTCTAGCCTCAAAAGCACCTTTTTTAACTTTCGGCGCCCTCCGGAGGAAAAAAGACAAACGTCCAGCTTTTGCTGCCACAGCAAAGGTGCCAGCGGGGAAAAGTGATGCTGGTCCTCACTGCCTCCTGGAACCCCTTCAAATGCCCCAGACAATTTGGCCCTCTCTGCTTTCCTGCGCACTCTAGCCTCAAAAGCACCTTTTTTAACTTTCGGCGCCCTCCGGAGCAAAAAAGACAAACGTCCAGCTTTTGCTGCCACAGCAAAGGTGCCAGCGGGGAAAAGTGATGCTGGTCCTCACTGCCTCCTGGAACCCCTTCAAATGCCCCAGACAATTTGGCCCTCTCTGCTTTCCTGCGCACTCTAGCCTCAAAAGCACCTTTTTTCACTTTTGGCGCCCTCCGGAGGAAAAAAGACAAACGTCCAGCTTTTGCTGCCACAGCAAAGGTGCCAGCGGGGAAAAGTGATGCTGGTCCTCACTGCCTCCTGGAACCCCTTCAAATGCCCCAGACAATTTGGCCCTCTCTGCTTTCCTGCGCACTCTAGCCTCAAAAGCACCTTTTTTCACTTTCGGCGCCCTCCGGAGGAAAAAAGACAAACGTCCAGCTTTTGCTGCCACAGCAAAGGTGCCAGCGGGGAAAAGTGATGCTGGTCCTCACTGCCTCCTGGAACCCCTTCAAATGCCCCAGACAATTTGGCCCTCTCTGCTTTCCTGCGCACTCTAGCCTCAAAAGGACCTTTTTTCACTTTCGGCGCCCTCCGGAGCAAAAAAGACAAACGTCCAGCTTTTGCTGCCACAGCAAAGGTGCCAGCGGGGAAAAGTGATGCTGGTCCTCACTGCCTCCTGGAACCCCTTCAAATGCCCCAGACAATTTGGCCCTCTCTGCTTTCCTGCGCACTCTAGCCTCAAAAGCACCTTTTTTCACTTTCGGCGCCCTCCGGAGGAAAAAAGACAAACGTCCAGCTTTTGCTGCAACAGCAAAGGTGCCAGCGGGGAAAAGTGATGCTGGTCCTCACTGCCTCCTGGAACCCCTTCAAATGCCCCAGACAATTTGGCCCTCTCTGCTTTCCTGCGCACTCCATCCTCAAAAGCACCTTTTTTCACTTTCGGCGCCCCCCAGAGGAAAAAAGACAAACGTCCAGCTTTTGCTGCCACAGCAAAGGTGCCAGCGGGGAAAAGTGATGCTGGTCCTCACTGCCTCCTGGAACCCCTTCAAATGCCCCAGACAATTTGGCCCTCTCTGCTTTCCTGCGCACTCTAGCCTCAAAAGCACCTTTTTTCACTTTCGGCGCCCTCCGGAGCAAAAAAGACAAACGTCCAGCTTTTGCTGCCACAGCAAAGGTGCCAGCGGGGAAAAGTGATGCTGGTCCTCACTGCCTCCTGGAACCCCTTCAAATGCCCCAGACAATTTGGCCCTCTCTGCTTTCCTGCGGACTCTATCCTCAAAAGCACCTTTTTTCACTTTCGCCGCTGTTTGGAGCAAAAAAGACAAACGTCCAGCTTTTGCTGCCACAGCAAAGGTGCCAGCGGGGAAAAGTGATGCTGGTCCTCACTGCCTCCTGGAACCCCTTCAAATGCCCCAGACAATTTGGCCCTCTCTGCTTTCCTGCGCACTCTAGCCTCAAAAGCACCTTTTTTCACTTTCGGCGCCCCCCAGAGGAAAAAAGACAAACGTCCAGCTTTTGCTGCCACAGCAAAGGTGCCAGCGGGGAAAAGTGATGCTGGTCCTCACTGCCTCCTGGAACCCCTTCAAATGCCCCAGACAATTTGGCCCTCTCTGCTTTCCTGCTGACTCTAGCCTCAAAAGCACCTTTTTTCACTTTCGGCGCCCTCCGGAGGAAAAAAGACAAACGTCCAGCTTTTGCTGCCACAGCAAAGGTGCCAGCGGGGAAAAGTGATGCTGGTCCTCACTGCCTCCTGGAACCCCTTCAAATGCCCCAGACAATTTGGCCCTCTCTGCTTTCCTGCGCACTCTAGCCTCAAAAGCACCTTTTTTCACTTTCGGCGCCCTCCGGAGCAAAAAAGACAAACGTCCAGCTTTTGCTGCCACAGCAAAGGTGCCAGCGGGGAAAAGTGATGCTGGTCCTCACTGCCTCCTGGAACCCCTTCAAATGCCCTAGACAATTTGGCCCTCTCTGCTTTCCTGCGCACTCTAGCCTCAAAAGCACCTTTTTTCACTTTCGGCGCCCTCCGGAGGAAAAAAGACAAACGTCCAGCTTTTGCTGCCACAGCAAAGGTGCCAGCGGGGAAAAGTGATGCTGGTCCTCACTGCCTCCTGGAACCCCTTCAAATGCCCCAGACAATTTGGCCCTCTCTGCTTTCCTGCGCACTCTAGCCTCAAAAGCACCTTTTTTAACTTTCGGCGCCCTCCGGAGGAAAAAAGACAAACGTCCAGCTTTTTGCTGCCACAGCAAAGGTGCCAGCGGGGAAAAGTGATGCTGGTCCTCACTGCCTCCTGGAACCCCTTCAAATGCCCCAGACAATTTGGCCCTCTCTGCTTTCCTGCGCACTCTAGCCTCAAAAGCACCTTTTTTCAGTATCGGCGCCCTCCGGAGCAAAAAAGACAAACGTCCAGCTTTTGCTGCCACAGCAAAGGTGCCAGCGGGGAAAAGTGATGCTGGTCCTCACTGCCTCCTGGAACCCCTTCAAATGCCCCAGACAATTTGGCCCTCTCTGCTTTCCTGCGCACTCTAGCCTCAAAAGGCACCTTTTTTCACTTTCGGCGCCCCCCAGAGGAAAAAAGACAAACGTCCAGCTTTTGCTGCCACAGCAAAGGTGCCAGCGGGGAAAAGTGATGCTGGTCCTCACTGCCTCCTGGAACCCCTTCAAATGCCCCAGACAATTTGGCCCTCTCTGCTTTCCTGCGCACTCTAGCCTCAAAAGCACCTTTTTTCACTTTCGGCGCCCCCCAGAGGAAAAAAGACAAACGTCCAGCTTTTGCTGCCACAGCAAAGGTGCCAGCGGGGAAAAGTGATGCTGGTCCTCACTGCCTCCTGGAACCCCTTCAAATGCCCCAGACAATTTGGCCCTCTCTGCTTTCCTGCGCACTCTAGCCTCAAAAGCACCTTTTTTCACTTTCGGCGCCCTCCGGAGGAAAAAAGACAAACGTCCAGCTTTTGCTGCCACAGCAAAGGTGCCAGCGGGGAAAAGTGATGCTGGTCCTCACTGCCTCCTGGAACCCCTTCAAATGCCCCAGACAATTTGGCCCTCTCTGCTTTCCTGCGCACTCTAGCCTCAAAAGCACCTTTTTTTCACTTTTGGCGCCCTCCGGAGCAAAAAAGACAAACGTCCAGCTTTTGCTGCCTCAGCAAAGGTGCCAGCGGGGAAAAGTGATGCTGGTCCTCACTGCCTCCTGGAACCCCTTCAAATGCCCCAGACAATTTGGCCCTCTCTGCTTTCCTGCGCACTCTAGCCTCAAAAGCACCTTTTTTCGCTTTCGCCGCTGTTTGGAGCAAAAAAGACAAACGTCCAGCTTTTGCTGCCACAGCAAAGGTGCCAGCGGGGAAAAGTGATGCTGGTCCTCACTGCCTCCTGGAACCCCTTCAAATGCCCCAGACAATTTGGCCCTCTCTGCTTTCCTGCGCACTCTAGCCTCAAAAGCACCTATTTTCACTTTCGGCGCCCCCGTTTTCCCAGAGCAAAAAAGACAAACGTCCAGCTTTTGCTGCCACAGCAAAGGTGCCAGCGGGGAAAAGTGATGCTGGTCCTCACTGCCTCCTGGAACCCCTTCAAATGCCCCAGACAATTTGGCCCTCTCTGCTTTCCTGCGCACTCTAGCCTCAAAAGCACCTTTTTTCACTTTCGGCGCCCCCCAGAGGAAAAAAGACAAACGTCCAGCTTTTGCTGCCACAGCAAAGGTGCCAGCGGGGAAAAGTGATGCTGGTCCTCACTGCCTCCTGGAACCCCTTCAAATGCCCCAGACAATTTGGCCCTCTCTGCTTTCCCTGCGCACTCTAGCCTCAAAAGCACCTTTTTTCACTTTCGGCGCCCTCCGGAGGAAAAAAGACAAACGTCCAGCTTTTGCTGCCACAGCAAAGGTGCCAGCGGGGAAAAGTGATGCTGGTCCTCACTGCCTCCCTGGAACCCCTTCAAATGCCCCAGACAATTTGGCCCTCTCTGCTTTCCTGCCGACTCTATCCTCAAAAGCAACTTTTTTCGCTTTCGCCGCTGTTTTGGAGCAAAAAAGACAAACGTCCAGCTTTTGCTGCCACAACAAAGGTGCCAGCGGGGAAAAGTGATGGTGGTCCTCACTGCCTCCTGGAACCCCTTCAAATGCCCCAGACAATTTGGCCCTCTCTGCTTTCCTGCGCACTCTAGCCTCAAAAGCACCTTTTTTCACTTTCGGCGCCCGCCGGAGGAAAAAAGACAAACGTCCAGCTTTTGCTGCCACAGCAAAGGTGCCAGCGGGGAAAAGTGATGCTGGTCCTCACTGCCTCCTGGAACCCCTTCAAATGCCCCAGACAATTTGGCCCTCTCTGCTTTCCTGCGCACTCTAGCCTCAAAAGCACCTTTTTTCACTTTCGGCGCCCTCCGGAGCAAAAAAGACAAACGTCCAGCTTTTGCTGCCACAGCAAAGGTGCCAGCGGGGAAAAGTGATGCTGGTCCTCACTGCCTCCTGGAACCCCTTCAAATGCCCCAGACAATTTGGCCCTCTCTGCTTTCCTGCCGACTCTAGCCTCAAAAGCACCTTTTTTCACTTTCGGCGCCCCCCAGAGGAAAAAAGACAAACGTCCAGCTTTTGCTGCCACAGCAAAGGTGCCAGCGGGGAAAAGTGATGCTGGTCCTCACTGCCTCCTGGAACCCCTTCAAATGCCCCAGACAATTTGGCCCTCTCTGCTTTCCTGCGCACTCTAGCCTCAAAAGCACCTTTTTTCACTTTCGGCGCCCCCCAGAGGAAAAAAGACAAACGTCCAGCTTTTGCTGCCACAGCAAAGGTGCCAGCGGGGAAAAGTGATGCTGGTCCTCACTGCCTCCTGGAAACCCCTTCAAATGCCCCAGACAATTTGGCCCTCTCTGCTTTCCTGCGCACTCTAGCCTCAAAAGCACCTTTTTTCACTTTCGGCGCCCCCCAGAGGAAAAAAGACAAACGTCCAGCTTTGCTGCCACAGCAAAGGTGCCAGCGGGGAAAAGTGATGCTGGTCCTCACTGCCTCCTGGAACCCCTTCAAATGCCCCAGACAATTTGGCCCTCTCTGCTTTCCTGCGCACTCTAGCCTCAAAAGCACCTTTTTTAACTTTCGGCGCCCTCCGGAGGAAAAAAGACAAACGTCCAGCTTTTGCTGCCACAGCAAAGGTGCCAGCGGGGAAAAGTGATGCTGGTCCTCACTGCCTCCTGGAACCCCTTCAAATGCCCCAGACAATTTGGCCCTCTCTGCTTTCCTGCGCACTCTAGCCTCAAAAGCACCTTTTTTCACTTTCGGCGCCCTCCGGAGCAAAAAAGACAAACGTCCAGCTTTTGCTGCCACAGCAAAGGTGCCAGCGGGGAAAAGTGATGCTGGTCCTCACTGCCTCCTGGAACCCCTTCAAATGCCCCAGACAATTTGGCCCTCTCTGCTTTCCTGCCGACTCTAGCCTCAAAAGCACCTTTTTTCAGTATCGGCGCCCCCCAGAGGAAAAAAGACAAACGTCCAGCTTTTGCTGCCACAGCAAAGGTGCCAGCGGGGAAAAGTGATGCTGGTCCTCACTGCCTCCTGGAACCCCTTCAAATGCCCCAGACAATTTGGCCCTCTCTGCTTTCCTGCGCACTCTAGCCTCAAAAGCACCTTTTTTCACTTTCGGCGCCCTCCGGAGCAAAAAAGACAAACGTCCAGCTTTTGCTGCCACAGCAAAGGTGCCAGCGGGGAAAAGTGATGCTGGTCCTCACTGCCTCCTGGAACCCCTTCAAATGCCCCAGACAATTTGGCCCTCTCTGCTTTCCTGCGCACTCTAGCCTCAAAAGCACCTTTTTTCACTTTCGGCGCCCCCCAGAGGAAAAAAGACAAACGTCCAGCTTTTGCTGCCACAGCAAAGGTGCCAGCGGGGAAAAGTGATGCTGGTCCTCACTGCCTCCTGGAACCCCTTCAAATGCCCCAGACAATTTGGCCCTCTCTGCTTTCCTGCTGACTCTAGCCTCAAAAGCACCTTTTTTCACTTTTGGCGCCCTCCGGAGCAAAAAAGACAAACGTCCAGCTTTTGCTGCCACAGCAAAGGTGCCAGCGGGGAAAAGTGATGCTGGTCCTCACTGCCTCCTGGAACCCCTTCAAATGCCCCAGACAATTTGGCCCTCTCTGCTTTCCTGCGCACTCTAGCCTCAAAAGCACCTTTTTTCGCTTTCGCCGCTGTTTGGAGCAAAAAAGACAAACGTCCAGCTTTTGCTGCCACAGCAAAGGTGCCAGCGGGGAAAAGTGATGCTGGTCCTCACTGCCTCCTGGAACCCCTTCAAATGCCCCAGACAATTTGGCCCTCTCTGCTTTCCTGCGCACTCTAGCCTCAAAAGCACCTATTTTCACTTTCGGCGCTCCCCAGAGGAAAAAAGACAAACGTCCAGCTTTTGCTGCCACAGCAAAGGTGCCAGCGGGGAAAAGTGATGCTGGTCCTCACTGCCTCCTGGAACCCCTTCAAATGCCCCAGACAATTTGGCCCTCTCTGCTTTCCTGCGCACTCTAGCCTCAAAAGCACCTTTTTTCACTTTTGGCGCCCTCCGGAGCAAAAAAGACAAACGTCCAGCTTTTGCTGCCACAGCAAAGGTGCCAGCGGGGAAAAGTGATGCTGGTCCTCACTGCCTCCTGGAACCCCTTCAAATGCCCCAGACAATTTGGCCCTCTCTGCTTTCCTGCGCACTCTAGCCTCAAAAGCACCTATTTTCACTTTCGGCGCCCCCCAGAGGAAAAAAGACAAACGTCCAGCTTTTGCTGCCACAGCAAAGGTGCCAGCGGGGAAAAGTGATGCTGGTCCTCACTGCCTCCTGGAACCCCTTCAAATGCCCCAGACAATTTGGCCCTCTCTGCTTTCCTGCGCACTCTAGCCTCAAAAGCACCTTTTTTCACTTTCGGCGCCCTCCGGAGCAAAAAAGACAAACGTCCAGCTTTTGCTGCCACAGCAAAGGTGCCAGCGGGGAAAAGTGATGCTGGTCCTCACTGCCTCCTGGAACCCCTTCAAATGCCCCAGACAATTTGGCCCTCTCTGCTTTCCTGCGCACTCTAGCCTCAAAAGCACCTTTTTTCACTTTCGGCGCCCTCCGGAGGAAAAAAGACAAACGTCCAGCTTTTGCTGCCACAGCAAAGGTGCCAGCGGGGAAAAGTGATGCTGGTCCTCACTGCCTCCTGGAACCCCTTCAAATGCCCCAGACAATTTGGCCCTCTCTGCTTTCCTGCGCACTCTAGCCTCAAAAGCACCTTTTTTCACTTTCGGCGCCCTCCGGAGCAAAAAAGACAAACGTCCAGCTTTTGCTGCCACAGCAAAGGTGCCAGCGGGGAAAAGTGATGCTGGTCCTCACTGCCTCCTGGAACCCCTTCAAATGCCCCAGACAATTTGGCCCTCTCTGCTTTCCTGCCGACTCTAGCCTCAAAAGCACCTTTTTTCACTTTCGGCGCCCCCCAGAGGAAAAAAGACAAACGTCCAGCTTTTGCTGCCACAGCAAAGGTGCCAGCGGGGAAAAGTGATGCTGGTCCTCACTGCCTCCTGGAACCCCTTCAAATGCCCCAGACAATTTGGCCCTCTCTGCTTTCCTGCGCACTCTAGCCTCAAAAGCACCTTTTTTCACTTTCGGCGCCCTCCGGAGCAAAAAAGACAAACGTCCAGCTTTTGCTGCCACAGCAAAGGTGCCAGCGGGGAAAAGTGATGCTGGTCCTCACTGCCTCCTGGAACCCCTTCAAATGCCCCAGACAATTTGGCCCTCTCTGCTTTCCTGCGCACTCTAGCCTCAAAAGCACCTTTTTTCACTTTCGGCGCCCCCCAGAGGAAAAAAGACAAACGTCCAGCTTTTGCTGCCACAGCAAAGGTGCCAGCGGGGAAAAGTGATGCTGGTCCTCACTGCCTCCTGGAACCCCTTCAAATGCCCCAGACAATTTGGCCCTCTCTGCTTTCCTGCTGACTCTAGCCTCAAAAGCACCTTTTTTCACTTTTGGCGCCCTCCGGAGCAAAAAAGACAAACGTCCAGCTTTTGCTGCCACAGCAAAGGTGCCAGCGGGGAAAAGTGATGCTGGTCCTCACTGCCTCCTGGAACCCCTTCAAATGCCCCAGACAATTTGGCCCTCTCTGCTTTCCTGCGCACTCTAGCCTCAAAAGCACCTTTTTTCGCTTTCGCCGCTGTTTGGAGCAAAAAAGACAAACGTCCAGCTTTTGCTGCCACAGCAAAGGTGCCAGCGGGGAAAAGTGATGCTGGTCCTCACTGCCTCCTGGAACCCCTTCAAATGCCCCAGACAATTTGGCCCTCTCTGCTTTCCTGCGCACTCTAGCCTCAAAAGCACCTATTTTCACTTTCGGCGCTCCCCAGAGGAAAAAAGACAAACGTCCAGCTTTTGCTGCCACAGCAAAGGTGCCAGCGGGGAAAAGTGATGCTGGTCCTCACTGCCTCCTGGAACCCCTTCAAATGCCCCAGACAATTTGGCCCTCTCTGCTTTCCTGCGCACTCTAGCCTCAAAAGCACCTTTTTTCACTTTTGGCGCCCTCCGGAGCAAAAAAGACAAACGTCCAGCTTTTGCTGCCACAGCAAAGGTGCCAGCGGGGAAAAGTGATGCTGGTCCTCACTGCCTCCTGGAACCCCTTCAAATGCCCCAGACAATTTGGCCCTCTCTGCTTTCCTGCGCACTCTAGCCTCAAAAGCACCTATTTTCACTTTCGGCGCCCCCCAGAGGAAAAAAGACAAACGTCCAGCTTTTGCTGCCACAGCAAAGGTGCCAGCGGGGAAAAGTGATGCTGGTCCTCACTGCCTCCTGGAACCCCTTCAAATGCCCCAGACAATTTGGCCCTCTCTGCTTTCCTGCGCACTCTAGCCTCAAAAGCACCTTTTTTCACTTTCGGCGCCCTCCGGAGCAAAAAAGACAAACGTCCAGCTTTTGCTGCCACAGCAAAGGTGCCAGCGGGGAAAAGTGATGCTGGTCCTCACTGCCTCCTGGAACCCCTTCAAATGCCCCAGACAATTTGGCCCTCTCTGCTTTCCTGCGCACTCTAGCCTCAAAAGCACCTTTTTTCACTTTCGGCGCCCTCCGGAGGAAAAAAGACAAACGTCCAGCTTTTGCTGCCACAGCAAAGGTGCCAGCGGGGAAAAGTGATGCTGGTCCTCACTGCCTCCTGGAACCCCTTCAAATGCCCCAGACAATTTGGCCCTCTCTGCTTTCCTGCGCACTCTAGCCTCAAAAGCACCTTTTTTCACTTTCGGCGCCCTCCGGAGCAAAAAAGACAAACGTCCAGCTTTTGCTGCCACAGCAAAGGTGCCAGCGGGGAAAAGTGATGCTGGTCCTCACTGCCTCCTGGAACCCCTTCAAATGCCCCAGACAATTTGGCCCTCTCTGCTTTCCTGCCGACTCTAGCCTCAAAAGCACCTTTTTTCACTTTCGGCGCCCCCCAGAGGAAAAAAGACAAACGTCCAGCTTTTGCTGCCACAGCAAAGGTGCCAGCGGGGAAAAGTGATGCTGGTCCTCACTGCCTCCTGGAACCCCTTCAAATGCCCCAGACAATTTGGCCCTCTCTGCTTTCCTGCGCACTCTAGCCTCAAAAGCACCTTTTTTCACTTTCGGCGCCCCCCAGAGGAAAAAAGACAAACGTCCAGCTTTTGCTGCCACAGCAAAGGTGCCAGCGGGGAAAAGTGATGCTGGTCCTCACTGCCTCCTGGAACCCCTTCAAATGCCCCAGACAATTTGGCCCTCTCTGCTTTCCTGCGCACTCTAGCCTCAAAAGCACCTTTTTTCAGTATCGGCGCCCTCCGGAGGAAAAAAGACAAACGTCCAGCTTTTGCTGCCACAGCAAAGGTGCCAGCGGGGAAAAGTGATGCTGGTCCTCACTGCCTCCTGGAACCCCTTCAAATGCCCCAGACAATTTGGCCCTCTCTGCTTTCCTGCGCACTCTAGCCTCAAAAGCACCTTTTTTCACTTTCGGCGCCCCCCAGAGGAAAAAAGACAAACGTCCAGCTTTTGCTGCCACAGCAAAGGTGCCAGCGGGGAAAAGTGATGCTGGTCCTCACTGCCTCCTGGAACCCCTTCAAATGCCCCAGACAATTTGGCCCTCTCTGCTTTCCTGCGCACTCTAGCCTCAAAAGCACCTTTTTTCACTTTCGGCGCCCTCCGGAGGAAAAAAGACAAACGTCCAGCTTTTGCTGCCACAGCAAAGGTGCCAGCGGGGAAAAGTGATGCTGGTCCTCACTGCCTCCTGGAACCCCTTCAAATGCCCCAGACAATTTGGCCCTCTCTGCTTTCCTGCGCACTCTAGCCTCAAAAGCACCTTTTTTCACTTTCGGTGCCCTCCGGAGCAAAAAAGACAAACGTCCAGCTTTTGCTGCCACAGCAAAGGTGCCAGCGGGGAAAAGTGATGCTGGTCCTCACTGCCTCCTGGAACCCCTTCAAATGCCCCAGACAATTTGGCCCTCTCTGCTTTCCTGCCGACTCTAGCCTCAAAAGCACCTTTTTTCAGTATCGGCGCCCCCCAGAGGAAAAAAGACAAACGTCCAGCTTTTGCTGCCACAGCAAAGGTGCCAGCGGGGAAAAGTGATGCTGGTCCTCACTGCCTCCTGGAACCCCTTCAAATGCCCCAGACAATTTGGCCCTCTCTGCTTTCCTGCGGACTCTAGCCTCAAAAGCACCTTTTTTCACTTTCGGCGCCCTCCGGAGCAAAAAAGACAAACGTCCAGCTTTTGCTGCCACAGCAAAGGTGCCAGCGGGGAAAAGTGATGCTGGTCCTCACTGCCTCCTGGAACCCCTTCAAATGCCCCAGACAATTTGGCCCTCTCTGCTTTCCTGCGCACTCTAGCCTCAAAAGCACCTTTTTTCAGTATCGGCGCCCTCCGGAGCAAAAAAGACAAACGTCCAGCTTTTGCTGCCACAGCAAAGGTGCCAGCGGGGAAAAGTGATGCTGGTCCTCACTGCCTCCTGGAACCCCTTCAAATGCCCCAGACAATTTGGCCCTCTCTGCTTTCCTGCGCACTCTAGCCTCAAAAGCACCTTTTTTCACTTTCGGCGCCCCCCAGAGGAAAAAAGACAAACGTCCAGCTTTTGCTGCCACAGCAAAGGTGCCAGCGGGGAAAAGTGATGCTGGTCCTCACTGCCTCCTGGAACCCCTTCAAATGCCCCAGACAATTTGGCCCTCTCTGCTTTCCTGCGCACTCTAGCCTCAAAAGCACCTTTTTTCACTTTCGGCGCCCCCCAGAGGAAAAAAGACAAACGTCCAGCTTTTGCTGCCACAGCAAAGGTGCCAGCGGGGAAAAGTGATGCTGGTCCTCACTGCCTCCTGGAACCCCTTCAAATGCCCCAGACAATTTGGCCCTCTCTGCTTTCCTGCGCACTCTAGCCTCAAAAGCACCTTTTTTCACTTTCGGCGCCCTCCGGAGGAAAAAAGACAAACGTCCAGCTTTTGCTGCCACAGCAAAGGTGCCAGCGGGGAAAAGTGATGCTGGTCCTCACTGCCTCCTGGAACCCCTTCAAATGCCCCAGACAATTTGGCCCTCTCTGCTTTCCTGCTGACTCTAGCCTCAAAAGCACCTTTTTTCACTTTTGGCGCCCTCCGGAGCAAAAAAGACAAACGTCCAGCTTTTGCTGCCACAGCAAAGGTGCCAGCGGGGAAAAGTGATGCTGGTCCTCACTGCCTCCTGGAACCCCTTCAAATGCCCCAGACAATTTGGCCCTCTCTGCTTTCCTGCGCACTCTAGCCTCAAAAGCACCTTTTTTCGCTTTCGCCGCTGTTTGGAGCAAAAAAGACAAACGTCCAGCTTTTGCTGCCACAGCAAAGGTGCCAGCGGGGAAAAGTGATGCTGGTCCTCACTGCCTCCTGGAACCCCTTCAAATGCCCCAGACAATTTGGCCCTCTCTGCTTTCCTGCGCACTCTAGCCTCAAAAGCACCTATTTTCACTTTCGGCGCCCCCCAGAGGAAAAAAGACAAACGTCCAGCTTTTGCTGCCACAGCAAAGGTGCCAGCGGGGAAAAGTGATGCTGGTCCTCACTGCCTCCTGGAACCCCTTCAAATGCCCCAGACAATTTGGCCCTCTCTGCTTTCCTGCGCACTCTAGCCTCAAAAGCACCTTTTTTCACTTTCGGCGCCCCCCAGAGGAAAAAAGACAAACGTCCAGCTTTTGCTGCCACAGCAAAGGTGCCAGCGGGGAAAAGTGATGCTGGTCCTCACTGCCTCCTGGAACCCCTTCAAATGCCCCAGACAATTTGGCCCTCTCTGCTTTCCTGCGCACTCTAGCCTCAAAAGCACCTTTTTTCACTTTCGGCGCCCTCCGGAGGAAAAAAGACAAACGTCCAGCTTTTGCTGCCACAGCAAAGGTGCCAGCGGGGAAAAGTGATGCTGGTCCTCACTGCCTCCTGGAACCCCTTCAAATGCCCCAGACAATTTGGCCCTCTCTGCTTTCCTGCGCACTCTAGCCTCAAAAGCACCTTTTTTCACTTTCGGTGCCCTCCGGAGCAAAAAAGACAAACGTCCAGCTTTTGCTGCCACAGCAAAGGTGCCAGCGGGGAAAAGTGATGCTGGTCCTCACTGCCTCCTGGAACCCCTTCAAATGCCCCAGACAATTTGGCCCTCTCTGCTTTCCTGCCGACTCTAGCCTCAAAAGCACCTTTTTTCAGTATCGGCGCCCCCCAGAGGAAAAAAGACAAACGTCCAGCTTTTGCTGCCACAGCAAAGGTGCCAGCGGGGAAAAGTGATGCTGGTCCTCACTGCCTCCTGGAACCCCTTCAAATGCCCCAGACAATTTGGCCCTCTCTGCTTTCCTGCGCACTCTAGCCTCAAAAGCACCTTTTTTCACTTTCGGCGCCCTCCGGAGCAAAAAAGACAAACGTCCAGCTTTTGCTGCCACAGCAAAGGTGCCAGCGGGGAAAAGTGATGCTGGTCCTCACTGCCTCCTGGAACCCCTTCAAATGCCCCAGACAATTTGGCCCTCTCTGCTTTCCTGCGCACTCTAGCCTCAAAAGCACCTTTTTTCAGTATCGGCGCCCTCCGGAGCAAAAAAGACAAACGTCCAGCTTTTGCTGCCACAGCAAAGGTGCCAGCGGGGAAAAGTGATGCTGGTCCTCACTGCCTCCTGGAACCCCTTCAAATGCCCCAGACAATTTGGCCCTCTCTGCTTTCCTGCGCACTCTAGCCTCAAAAGCACCTTTTTTCACTTTCGGCGCCCCCCAGAGGAAAAAAGACAAACGTCCAGCTTTTGCTGCCACAGCAAAGGTGCCAGCGGGGAAAAGTGATGCTGGTCCTCACTGCCTCCTGGAACCCCTTCAAATGCCCCAGACAATTTGGCCCTCTCTGCTTTCCTGCGCACTCTAGCCTCAAAAGCACCTTTTTTCACTTTCGGCGCCCCCCAGAGGAAAAAAGACAAACGTCCAGCTTTTGCTGCCACAGCAAAGGTGCCAGCGGGGAAAAGTGATGCTGGTCCTCACTGCCTCCTGGAACCCCTTCAAATGCCCCAGACAATTTGGCCCTCTCTGCTTTCCTGCGCACTCTAGCCTCAAAAGCACCTTTTTTCACTTTCGGCGCCCTCCGGAGGAAAAAAGACAAACGTCCAGCTTTTGCTGCCACAGCAAAGGTGCCAGCGGGGAAAAGTGATGCTGGTCCTCACTGCCTCCTGGAACCCCTTCAAATGCCCCAGACAATTTGGCCCTCTCTGCTTTCCTGCTGACTCTAGCCTCAAAAGCACCTTTTTTCACTTTTGGCGCCCTCCGGAGCAAAAAAGACAAACGTCCAGCTTTTGCTGCCACAGCAAAGGTGCCAGCGGGGAAAAGTGATGCTGGTCCTCACTGCCTCCTGGAACCCCTTCAAATGCCCCAGACAATTTGGCCCTCTCTGCTTTCCTGCGCACTCTAGCCTCAAAAGCACCTTTTTTCGCTTTCGCCGCTGTTTGGAGCAAAAAAGACAAACGTCCAGCTTTTGCTGCCACAGCAAAGGTGCCAGCGGGGAAAAGTGATGCTGGTCCTCACTGCCTCCTGGAACCCCTTCAAATGCCCCAGACAATTTGGCCCTCTCTGCTTTCCTGCGCACTCTAGCCTCAAAAGCACCTATTTTCACTTTCGGCGCCCCCCAGAGGAAAAAAGACAAACGTCCAGCTTTTGCTGCCACAGCAAAGGTGCCAGCGGGGAAAAGTGATGCTGGTCCTCACTGCCTCCTGGAACCCCTTCAAATGCCCCAGACAATTTGGCCCTCTCTGCTTTCCTGCGCACTCTAGCCTCAAAAGCACCTTTTTTCACTTTCGGCGCCCCCCAGAGGAAAAAAGACAAACGTCCAGCTTTTGCTGCCACAGCAAAGGTGCCAGCGGGGAAAAGTGATGCTGGTCCTCACTGCCTCCTGGAACCCCTTCAAATGCCCCAGACAATTTGGCCCTCTCTGCTTTCCTGCGCACTCTAGCCTCAAAAGCACCTTTTTTCAGTATCGGCGCCCTCCGGAGCAAAAAAGACAAACGTCCAGCTTTTGCTGCCACAGCAAAGGTGCCAGCGGGGAAAAGTGATGCTGGTCCTCACTGCCTCCTGGAACCCCTTCAAATGCCCCAGACAATTTGGCCCTCTCTGCTTTCCTGCGCACTCTAGCCTCAAAAACACCTTTTTTCACTTTCGGCGCCCTCCGGAGGAAAAAAGACAAACGTCCAGCTTTTGCTGCCACAGCAAAGGTGCCAGCGGGGAAAAGTGATGCTGGTCCTCACTGCCTCCTGGAACCCCTTCAAATGCCCCAGACAATTTGGCCCTCTCTGCTTTCCTGCGCACTCTAGCCTCAAAAGCACCTTTTTTCACTTTCGGCGCCCTCCGGAGCAAAAAAGACAAACGTCCAGCTTTTGCTGCCACAGCAAAGGTGCCAGCGGGGAAAAGTGATGCTGGTCCTCACTGCCTCCTGGAACCCCTTCAAATGCCCCAGACAATTTGGCCCTCTCTGCTTTCCTGCGCACTCTAGCCTCAAAAGCACCTTTTTTAACTTTCGGCGCCCTCCGGAGGAAAAAAGACAAACGTCCAGCTTTTGCTGCCACAGCAAAGGTGCCAGCGGGGAAAAGTGATGCTGGTCCTCACTGCCTCCTGGAACCCCTTCAAATGCCCCAGACAATTTGGCCCTCTCTGCTTTCCTGCGCACTCTAGCCTCAAAAGCACCTTTTTTCACTTTCGGCGCCCTCCGGAGCAAAAAAGACAAACGTCCAGCTTTTGCTGCCACAGCAAAGGTGCCAGCGGGGAAAAGTGATGCTGGTCCTCACTGCCTCCTGGAACCCCTTCAAATGCCCCAGACAATTTGGCCCTCTCTGCTTTCCTGCGCACTCTAGCCTCAAAAGCACCTATTTTCACTTTCGGCGCCCCCCAGAGGAAAAAAGACAAACGTCCAGCTTTTGCTGCCACAGCAAAGGTGCCAGCGGGGAAAAGTGATGCTGGTCCTCACTGCCTCCTGGAACCCCTTCAAATGCCCCAGACAATTTGGCCCTCTCTGCTTTCCTGCGCACTCTAGCCTCAAAAGCACCTTTTTTCACTTTCGGCGCCCCCCAGAGGAAAAAAGACAAACGTCCAGCTTTTGCTGCCACAGCAAAGGTGCCAGCGGGGAAAAGTGATGCTGGTCCTCACTGCCTCCTGGAACCCCTTCAAATGCCCCAGACAATTTGGCCCTCTCTGCTTTCCTGCGCACTCTAGCCTCAAAAGCACCTTTTTTCAGTATCGGCGCCCTCCGGAGCAAAAAAGACAAACGTCCAGCTTTTGCTGCCACAGCAAAGGTGCCAGCGGGGAAAAGTGATGCTGGTCCTCACTGCCTCCTGGAACCCCTTCAAATGCCCCAGACAATTTGGCCCTCTCTGCTTTCCTGCGCACTCTAGCCTCAAAAGCACCTTTTTTCACTTTCGGCGCCCCCCAGAGGAAAAAAAACAAACGTCCAGCTTTTGCTGCCACAGCAAAGGTGCCAGCGGGGAAAAGTGATGCTGGTCCTCACTGCCTCCTGGAACCCCTTCAAATGCCCCAGACAATTTGGCCCTCTCTGCTTTCCTGCGCACTCTAGCCTCAAAAGCACCTTTTTTCACTTTCGGCGCCCTCCGGAGCAAAAAAGACAAACGTCCAGCTTTTGCTGCCACAGCAAAGGTGCCAGCGGGGAAAAGTGATGCTGGTCCTCACTGCCTCCTGGAACCCCTTCAAATGCCCCAGACAATTTGGCCCTCTCTGCTTTCCTGCGCACTCTAGCCTCAAAAGCACCTTTTTTCACTTTCGGCGCCCTCCGGAGCAAAAAAGACAAACGTCCAGTTTTTGCTGCCACAGCAAAGGTGCCAGCGGGGAAAAGTGATGCTGGTCCTCACTGCCTCCTGGAACCCCTTCAAATGCCCCAGACAATTTGGCCCTCTCTGCTTTCCTGCCGACTCTAGCCTGAAAAGCACCTTTTTTCACTTTCGGCGCCCCCCAGAGGAAAAAAGACAAACGTCCAGCTTTTGCTGCCACAGCAAAGGTGCCAGCGGGGAAAAGTGATGCTGGTCCTCACTGCCTCCTGGAACCCCTTCAAATGCCCCAGACAATTTGGCCCTCTCTGCTTTCCTGCGCACTCTAGCCTCAAAAGCACCTTTTTTCACTTTCGGCATCCTCCGGAGCAAAAAAGACAAACGTCCAGCTTTTGCTGCCACAGCAAAGGTGCCAGCGGGGAAAAGTGATGCTGGTCCTCACTGCCTCCTGGAACCCCTTCAAATGCCCCAGACAATTTGGCCCTCTCTGCTTTCCTGCGCACTCTAGCCTCAAAAGCACCTTTTTTCACTTTCGGCGCCCCCCAGAGGAAAAAAGACAAACGTCCAGCTTTTGCTGCCACAGCAAAGGTGCCAGCGGGGAAAAGTGATGCTGGTCCTCACTGCCTCCTGGAACCCCTTCAAATGCCCCAGACAATTTGGCCCTCTCTGCTTTCCTGCGCACTCTAGCCTCAAAAGCACCTTTTTTCAGTATCGGCGCCCTCCGGAGCAAAAAAGACAAACGTCCAGCTTTTGCTGCCACAGCAAAGGTGCCAGCGGGGAAAAGTGATGCTGGTCCTCACTGCCTCCTGGAACCCCTTCAAATGCCCCAGACAATTTGGCCCTCTCTGCTTTCCTGCGCACTCTAGCCTCAAAAGCACCTTTTTTCACTTTCGGCGCCCTCCGGAGGAAAAAAGACAAACGTCCAGCTTTTGCTGCCACAGCAAAGGTGCCAGCGGGGAAAAGTGATGCTGGTCCTCACTGCCTCCTGGAACCCCTTCAAATGCCCCAGACAATTTGGCCCTCTCTGCTTTCCTGCGCACTCTAGCCTCAAAAGCACCTTTTTTCACTTTCGGCGCCCCCCAGAGGAAAAAAGACAAACGTCCAGCTTTTGCTGCCACAGCAAAGGTGCCAGCGGGGAAAAGTGATGCTGGTCCTCACTGCCTCCTGGAACCCCTTCAAATGCCCCAGACAATTTGGCCCTCTCTGCTTTCCTGCGCACTCTAGCCTCAAAAGCACCTTTTTTCACTTTCGGCGCCCCCCAGAGGAAAAAAGACAAACGTCCAGCTTTTGCTGCCACAGCAAAGGTGCCAGCGGGGAAAAGTGATGCTGGTCCTCACTGCCTCCTGGAACCCCTTCAAATGCCCCAGACAATTTGGCCCTCTCTGCTTTCCTGCGCACTCTAGCCTCAAAAGCACCTTTTTTAACTTTCGGCGCCCTCCGGAGGAAAAAAGACAAACGTCCAGCTTTTGCTGCCACAGCAAAGGTGCCAGCGGGGAAAAGTGATGCTGGTCCTCACTGCCTCCTGGAACCCCTTCAAATGCCCCAGACAATTTGGCCCTCTCTGCTTTCCTGCGCACTCTAGCCTCAAAAGCACCTTTTTTCACTTTTGGCGCCCTCCGGAGCAAAAAAGACAAACGTCCAGCTTTTGCTGCCACAGCAAAGGTGCCAGCGGGGAAAAGTGATGCTGGTCCTCACTGCCTCCTGGAACCCCTTCAAATGCCCCAGACAATTTGGCCCTCTCTGCTTTCCTGCGCACTCTAGCCTCAAAAGCACCTTTTTTCACTTTCGGCGCCCCCCAGAGGAAAAAAGACAAACGTCCAGCTTTTGCTGCCACAGCAAAGGTGCCAGCGGGGAAAAGTGATGCTGGTCCTCACTGCCTCCTGGAACCCCTTCAAATGCCCCAGACAATTTGGCCCTCTCTGCTTTCCTGCGCACTCTAGCCTCTAAAGCACCTTTTTTCACTTTCGGCGCCCCCCAGAGGAAAAAAGACAAACGTCCAGCTTTTGCTGCCACAGCAAAGGTGCCAGCGGGGAAAAGTGATGCTGGTCCTCACTGCCTCCTGGAACCCCTTCAAATGCCCCAGACAATTTGGCCCTCTCTGCTTTCCTGCGCACTCTAGCCTCAAAAGCACCTTTTTTCAGTATCGGCGCCCTCCGGAGCAAAAAAGACAAACGTCCAGCTTTTGCTGCCACAGCAAAGGTGCCAGCGGGGAAAAGTGATGCTGGTCCTCACTGCCTCCTGGAACCCCTTCAAATGCCCCAGACAATTTGGCCCTCTCTGCTTTCCTGCGCACTCTAGCCTCAAAAGCACCTTTTTTCACTTTCGGCGCCCCCCAGAGGAAAAAAAACAAACGTCCAGCTTTTGCTGCCACAGCAAAGGTGCCAGCGGGGAAAAGTGATGCTGGTCCTCACTGCCTCCTGGAACCCCTTCAAATGCCCCAGACAATTTGGCCCTCTCTGCTTTCCTGCGCACTCTAGCCTCAAAAGCACCTTTTTTCACTTTCGGCGCCCTCCGGAGCAAAAAAGACAAACGTCCAGCTTTTGCTGCCACAGCAAAGGTGCCAGCGGGGAAAAGTGATGCTGGTCCTCACTGCCTCCTGGAACCCCTTCAAATGCCCCAGACAATTTGGCCCTCTCTGCTTTCCTGCCGACTCTAGCCTCAAAAGCACCTTTTTTCAGTATCGGCGCCCTCCGGAGCAAAAAAGACAAACGTCCAGCTTTTGCTGCCACAGCAAAGGTGCCAGCGGGGAAAAGTGATGCTGGTCCTCACTGCCTCCTGGAACCCCTTCAAATGCCCCAGACAATTTGGCCCTCTCTGCTTTCCTGCGCACTCTAGCCTCAAAAGCACCTTTTTTCACTTTCGGCGCCCTCCGGAGGAAAAAAGACAAACGTCCAGCTTTTGCTGCCACAGCAAAGGTGCCAGCGGGGAAAAGTGATGCTGGTCCTCACTGCCTCCTGGAACCCCTTCAAATGCCCCAGACAATTTGGCCCTCTCTGCTTTCCTGCGCACTCTAGCCTCAAAAGCACCTTTTTTCACTTTCGGCGCCCCCCAGAGGAAAAAAGACAAACGTCCAGCTTTTGCTGCCACAGCAAAGGTGCCAGCGGGGAAAAGTGATGCTGGTCCTCACTGCCTCCTGGAACCCCTTCAAATGCCCCAGACAATTTGGCCCTCTCTGCTTTCCTGCGCACTCTAGCCTCAAAAGCACCTTTTTTCACTTTCGGCGCCCCCCAGAGGAAAAAAGACAAACGTCCAGCTTTTGCTGCCACAGCAAAGGTGCCAGCGGGGAAAAGTGATGCTGGTCCTCACTGCCTCCTGGAACCCCTTCAAATGCCCCAGACAATTTGGCCCTCTCTGCTTTCCTGCGCACTCTAGCCTCAAAAGCACCTTTTTTCACTTTCGGCGCCCTCCGGAGGAAAAAAGACAAACGTCCAGCTTTTGCTGCCACAGCAAAGGTGCCAGCGGGGAAAAGTGATGCTGGTCCTCACTGCCTCCTGGAACCCCTTCAAATGCCCCAGACAATTTGGCCCTCTCTGCTTTCCTGCTGACTCTAGCCTCAAAAGCACCTTTTTTCACTTTTGGCGCCCTCCGGAGCAAAAAAGACAAACGTCCAGCTTTTGCTGCCACAGCAAAGGTGCCAGCGGGGAAAAGTGATGCTGGTCCTCACTGCCTCCTGGAACCCCTTCAAATGCCCCAGACAATTTGGCCCTCTCTGCTTTCCTGCGCACTCTAGCCTCAAAAGCACCTTTTTTCGCTTTCGCCGCTGTTTGGAGCAAAAAAGACAAACGTCCAGCTTTTGCTGCCACAGCAAAGGTGCCAGCGGGGAAAAGTGATGCTGGTCCTCACTGCCTCCTGGAACCCCTTCAAATGCCCCAGACAATTTGGCCCTCTCTGCTTTCCTGCGCACTCTAGCCTCAAAAGCACCTATTTTCACTTTCGGCGCCCCCCAGAGGAAAAAAGACAAACGTCCAGCTTTTGCTGCCACAGCAAAGGTGCCAGCGGGGAAAAGTGATGCTGGTCCTCACTGCCTCCTGGAACCCCTTCAAATGCCCCAGACAATTTGGCCCTCTCTGCTTTCCTGCGCACTCTAGCCTCAAAAGCACCTTTTTTCACTTTCGGCGCCCCCCAGAGGAAAAAAGACAAACGTCCAGCTTTTGCTGCCACAGCAAAGGTGCCAGCGGGGAAAAGTGATGCTGGTCCTCACTGCCTCCTGGAACCCCTTCAAATGCCCCAGACAATTTGGCCCTCTCTGCTTTCCTGCGCACTCTAGCCTCAAAAGCACCTTTTTTCAGTATCGGCGCCCTCCGGAGCAAAAAAGACAAACGTCCAGCTTTTGCTGCCACAGCAAAGGTGCCAGCGGGGAAAAGTGATGCTGGTCCTCACTGCCTCCTGGAACCCCTTCAAATGCCCCAGACAATTTGGCCCTCTCTGCTTTCCTGCGCACTCTAGCCTCAAAAGCACCTTTTTTCACTTTCGGCGCCCCCCAGAGGAAAAAAAACAAACGTCCAGCTTTTGCTGCCACAGCAAAGGTGCCAGCGGGAAAAGTGATGCTGGTCCTCACTGCCTCCTGGAACCCCTTCAAATGCCCCAGACAATTTGGCCCTCTCTGCTTTCCTGCGCACTCTAGCCTCAAAAGCACCTTTTTTCACTTTCGGCGCCCTCCGGAGGAAAAAAGACAAACGTCCAGCTTTTGCTGCCACAGCAAAGGTGCCAGCGGGGGAAAAGTGATGCTGGTCCTCACTGCCTCCTGGAACCCCTTCAAATGCCCCAGACAATTTGGCCCTCTCTGCTTTCCTGCCGACTCTAGCCTCAAAAGCACCTTTTTTCAGTATCGGCGCCCTCCGGAGCAAAAAAGACAAACGTCCAGCTTTTGCTGCCACAGCAAAGGTGCCAGCGGGGAAAAGTGATGCTGGTCCTCACTGCCTCCTGGAACCCCTTCAAATGCCCCAGACAATTTGGCCCTCTCTGCTTTCCTGCGCACTCTAGCCTCAAAAGCACCTTTTTTAACTTTCGGCGCCCTCCGGAGGAAAAAAGACAAACGTCCAGCTTTTGCTGCCACAGCAAAGGTGCCAGCGGGGAAAAGTGATGCTGGTCCTCACTGCCTCCTGGAACCCCTTCAAATGCCCCAGACAATTTGGCCCTCTCTGCTTTCCTGCGCACTCTAGCCTCAAAAGCACCTTTTTTCACTTTCGGCGCCCCCCAGAGGAAAAAAGACAAACGTCCAGCTTTTGCTGCCACAGCAAAGGTGCCAGCGGGGAAAAGTGATGCTGGTCCTCACTGCCTCCTGGAACCCCTTCAAATGCCCCAGACAATTTGGCCCTCTCTGCTTTCCTGCGCACTCTAGCCTCAAAAGCACCTTTTTTCACTTTCGGCGCCCCCCAGAGGAAAAAAAGACAAACGTCCAGCTTTTGCTGCCACAGCAAAGGTGCCAGCGGGGAAAAGTGATGCTGGTCCTCACTGCCTCCTGGAACCCCTTCAAATGCCCCAGACAATTTGGCCCTCTCTGCTTTCCTGCGCACTCTAGCCTCAAAAGCACCTTTTTTCACTTTCGGCGCCCTCCGGAGGAAAAAAGACAAACGTCCAGCTTTTGCTGCCACAGCAAAGGTGCCAGCGGGGAAAAGTGATGCTGGTCCTCACTGCCTCCTGGAACCCCTTCAAATGCCCCAGACAATTTGGCCCTCTCTGCTTTCCTGCTGACTCTAGCCTCAAAAGCACCTTTTTTCAACTTTTGGCGCCCTCCGGAGCAAAAAAGACAAACGTCCAGCTTTTGCTGCCACAGCAAAGGTGCCAGCGGGGAAAAGTGATGCTGGTCCTCACTGCCTCCTGGAACCCCTTCAAATGCCCCAGACAATTTGGCCCTCTCTGCTTTCCTGCGCACTCTAGCCTCAAAAGCACCTTTTTTCGCTTTCGCCGCTGTTTGGAGCAAAAAAGACAAACGTCCAGCTTTTGCTGCCACAGCAAAGGTGCCAGCGGGGAAAAGTGATGCTGGTCCTCACTGCCTCCTGGAACCCCTTCAAATGCCCCAGACAATTTGGCCCTCTCTGCTTTCCTGCGCACTCTAGCCTCAAAAGCACCTATTTTCACTTTTGGCGCCCCCCAGAGGAAAAAAGACAAACGTCCAGCTTTTGCTGCCACAGCAAAGGTGCCAGCGGGGAAAAGTGATGCTGGTCCTCACTGCCTCCTGGAACCCCTTCAAATGCCCCAGACAATTTGGCCCTCTCTGCTTTCCTGCCGACTCTAGCCTCAAAAGCACCTTTTTTCACTTTCGGCGCCCCCCAGAGGAAAAAAGACAAACGTCCAGCTTTTGCTGCCACAGCAAAGGTGCCAGCGGGGAAAAGTGATGCTGGTCCTCACTGCCTCCTGGAACCCCTTCAAATGCCCCAGACAATTTGGCCCTCTCTGCTTTCCTGCGCACTCTAGCCTCAAAAGCACCTTTTTTCAGTATCGGCGCCCTCCGGAGCAAAAAAGACAAACGTCCAGCTTTTGCTGCCACAGCAAAGGTGCCAGCGGGGAAAAGTGATGCTGGTCCTCACTGCCTCCTGGAACCCCTTCAAATGCCCCAGACAATTTGGCCCTCTCTGCTTTCCTGCGCACTCTAGCCTCAAAAGCACCTTTTTTCACTTTCGGCGCCCTCCGGAGCAAAAAAGACAAACGTCCAGCTTTTGCTGCCACAGCAAAGGTGCCAGCGGGGGAAAAGTGGATGCTGGTCCTCACTGCCTCCTGGAACC
>NW_028128906.1:0-74279 GCF_965231255.1 Vanellus vanellus | reverse complement strand
AACTGAAATGTAAAACATAAAAGCCAGGGTGTGAGAAATGCTTGGAGGACTATCTCTGTGTTCTATAGGAAGACTGCAGGAAAACAAAGGCGTAGAAGAGGAAGGACAGACCTGGTCATCCAGACCATGAAATTATCACACTTGGCTTTGTGCCGTGTTCCTGTCTCGGCAGGATGAACTGAAATTCAGCATGGGACCAGAAAATGAAACTGCAGTTACTGAGTTCATCCTCGAGGGTTTCTCGGGGCTTGATCAAAGACTACAGCTATTTCTCTCTCTGGTCCTTCTGCTCATATACCTGACAACAGTGATGGGGAACACAACCATCATTTTCCTCGTGTGTGTGGATCACCGCCTGCAAACCCCCATGTACTTTTTCATCAGCAACCTGTCCTTCCTGGAAATCTGGTTTACGTCCTCCACGAGCATCAAATTGTTTGTGATCCTGGGTTCTGGTAGGAGAACAATCTCACTAAGCAGCTGCTTTGCCCAATCCTATTTCTATTTTGCCCTGGGCTGTACAGAGTTTGTTCTACTTGTTGTCATGTCCTTTGACCGCTATGTTGCCATCTGCCAGCCTTTGCGTTACACTGCCATCGTGAAGCCTCAGCTCTGCGTCCACTTGATTCTTGCTGCTTGGGTCATGGGCATCACACTCTTGACTTACCGTCCGGTCCTCCTCTACAAGCTGACTTTCTGTGGCTCAAACAAGATCCATCATTTTTTTTGTGACAACTCCCCCTTATTCAAATTGTCCTGCTCTGACACCAGCCTGATTTGGAAAATAGACTCGGTTTTATTATCGTTTGTTGTTCTCAGTTCCTTATGTTTAACTCTGACATTTTACATAGGCATCCTTCCCTGTATTCTACACCTCCCAGCAGCCTCCGGCAGGAAGAAGGCCTTTGCTACATGTTCTTCTCATCTCACCACCTTGGCCATTGTATACGGGAGCTGCATTGCTCTCTATGTGCATCCTTCAGGAGATGTTTCCTTGGAGGCAAACAGAATGGTAGCTTTGCTGAACACTGTCCTGTACCCATTCTTAAATCCATTCATCTACAGTCTTAGAAACAAGGCTGTGATACTGGCCCTGAATGAAGCCATTGCCCGTGCAACACGATAGCTTTTCCCTCAATCATGATGCCTTTCTGGACAGCAACTCCAATGATCTGCTCTCCTATGTTAAATAATACCAATGAATATGCATATAACCTCCAAACGCAGATGTCTCAGGAGATTTATGTTCTCATTGGATTGTTTTAGGTTGAGTGATAAGAAGCTCATCTGCAACTGAAGAAGGCACAAGCAATGTCAGGGGTGTAAACCCATCAAGATGAATCACAGAGAGCAGCTCTCTGGATCACCATTTGGACTACGGGGATTGTTGCCTAGGGCTGTAGGACACATTATGGGTACGCTCCTTTTGATGCAGCCCAGGATGTGGTTGGCTTTCTGGGCCAGTAGTTCCCTGAGCTGCACTTTTGGCCTCCTTCAAAGTTGGGTCCAACACTTGATTGTCCTCTCTCACAAGACCTCTACAAATCCAATGACCTTTCAAAAATTACATTCCACAGAATTATAGATCTTCCCCTGTGACTTCATTGCCACTATTCTGCCTGTTAATAAAGTGGTTTTAATTTCCCTCAACTTTCAGACATGTATCACCTGTTTATATACAATGACCATTTCTAAAGTCAGCTTTTCAGATGCAGACTGTCTCGACAAAGGCCTTTTCTATTGCACTCCACTTTTCTCCTGCCCTTCCTCTTTGGTCATTCAGATTCCTGTCACCTATCCAGCTGCTGCTTTGAGCTTCAGGGAGTTACAAGTTTGCCTGTCTTTCCGTCGTCTAATTATCTCCTTTAGCCAAGTCTGTAACTACGTTTATATCTCTCTTTTTGTACCTGTCCATCTACAGCATTTCTGATAAGATCATCCCTTGTAGCAAAGCAACCGCATTAGAGGCAGCTTGTCCTGAGCATCTGGTTGCAGAGGGTGTTTTATTGTTTATCAAACTTGATCATGCTTTACTTTTCTCTGCTTGCGAAGAGGAAAACTCCTCCTGCGCCTGGGTGCAGCCAGGTCTCTGAGGAGCGCAGGAGGGAGATGGTGCAATGGAGCTGTAACACCCAGCTGCAGAGTTCAGTGGAGAAGTCTGAGGTAAGGAAAAGTGATGCAAATCCCAGTTGGCCAATGACAGGGATGGGGAGGAAGGGGAGGTGAGGAGCAAGGCTGTCCATACAGTCTCAGACCTCAGGGGACTGCTTTTCCTGGCTGCCCGGACCTCCTGAGGAGACCCTCTGCATCAATATCAACTGCTGACTGCTTCTATCGCCTCTTCTCTAACTGAACTGTTAATAAAAAAACCCTTTGAAATAAAAAAAAAATAATATTTTCTGTTAGGTTCTCTTTAAAATCTTCCTTCTAAATTACAGTATGAAACATCTCCAATTAGCTTTATTGAATACGTGAAGAATATTACAGGGAGAGAAATAGCTCGTTTGGACTTTCTGTACTTTAACGAGCCCCATGGTGTATTTGGCCCTGACTCCATTAACCGCAGACACTGAGAGGAGACTGAACAAAGTGCTCCAGAAGTCCAAGTCAGAAGCAAAGTACCTTGAAGCCTTGATTGGGCCCACTGAGGGTCGTTACTGCCAAAGCCTCCCCATGGGCTCGTTAGAGGAGATAACTGGAGGCTGTGGTTGCAGATAGGCAAAGGCACTGTGCAGGTGGCTGTAATGCTGAGGAACCCCTTGGTTGGTTTGATGCAGCAGAAAGGCCAACCCCTGACCCCCAGGCCCTGGGAAGGCAGGTCCTGCCCCTCACTGGTGACTCAGGGCTCTTCCTGGGGGTGGTGGGGTCTGAGGGTGAGCGAGGCTGAGTGTAGGAAAACCGCACACCACCTCCCGGCTTCCCCGAGCAATGGGGAAGAAGAAACCAAGTCCAGAGCCTCACCATAAAGTTGTGCCTGTGTTATGGTTTGAGAAATCCCTCACAATTTATTGTCCTTTAGACAATCACTCTGTCACCCGATGACCCCTGCCCACCCAGGAAGGGGAATCAGGCAAAAACAAGCAAACACATGGGTGGAAATGTCAACAGATTTAATAGACAAAGATTGGATAATTTACATTAATAACACTAAAGAACCAATAGGGATCCAGATACCAATACAAAATATACAAAGACTACACTCAGCCAACGATATCAGTCAGAAGCTGTGCACTCCCAGCAGTGGACAGTAAATGTGGGACACTGCGAGCGCTACGGCTTCGGGAGGAGGGGGAGGGCTGGGGGATCTGGCACTGGGGAAGAAGTTCTCAGGATGGCAGCCATCAAGGGAGAGAATGAACTTTGCAGCAAACTTTCTAATCTGTATTGAATGTGACGACGCTCATGGTATGAAATAACCGTGGTGGCAGCTTGGGTCGAGTGCTGAGGTCTCCCTCCTGAGGTCCCCGCTCCGGGCAAGCTCGAAAACGCTGAGACATCGAAACCCACACACCACAGCTGGCTATAAAGTAAATATAGTCACAAATTCAGACACTAGAGTCCTCTAAAAGTGCAGTCTCACTCAAATTACTGTTGTATTTGTCTTCTAATGTATATATACACACACACAAAAAAATATAATTCTCTAAAGTGATGAACTATTCCTTTACGAGGTCTGTTGAATTTCTGTAGTTCAAAACGAGGAGTCCCATCTATCGTAATTGTCAGCAGAACTGCTACCCTGGACTTCCGGGGGGCAGACTTGGGGCTTTTCAGGAGCCTGGTTGACAAAGTCCCCTGGGAGGCAGTCCTCCAGGGCAAAGGAGCCCAGGAAGCCTGCATGGTTTTCAAGAAGGAAGTCTTAAAGGCGCAGGAGCAGGCTGTCCCCCTGTGCCAAAAGACAAGCCGTTTGGGAAAAAGACCGGCCTGGCTGAACGGGGAGCTAGGGTTGCAACCTAAGGAGAAAAAGAGGATTTATGGCCTTTGGAAGGGCAGGCCACTCATGAGGACTACAAAGAGGTAGAGAGGCTATGTAGGGAGAAAATCAGAAGGGCCAAAGCCCAGCTAGAACTAAACCTGGTTTCTGTTGTCAAGGGCAACAAACAAAGTTTCTATAAATGTATTAGCAATAAAAAGAAGACTGAGGATAATCTCTATCCTCTAGTAGATGGGACCAGTAACATCGTGACCAAGGATGAGGAAAAGGCTGAGGTACTTAATGCCGTCTTTGCCTCAGTCTTCAGCAGTAGAACCAGTTGTTCTCTGAGTGCCCAGACCCTTGAGATGGAAGACAGGGATGGGGAGCAGAACGCATCCCCTGTAATCCAAGGGGAAATGGTGAGGGACCTGCTTCAGCACCTGGAGGTACACAAATCAATGGGGCCAGATGGGATCCACCCAAGGGTACTGAGGGAGCTGGCGGAAGTGCTCACCAGCCCACTTTGCATCATTTATGAGAAGTCCTGGCTAACCGGGGAGGTCCCAGCTGACTGGAGGTTGGCAAACATGACACCCATCCACAAGAAGGGCAGGAAGGAGGATCCAGGGAACTACAGGCCGGTCAGTCTGACCTCGGTGCCTGGGAAGGTCATGGAACAGATCATCCTCAGGGCCATTACATGGCACATGCAGGAGAATAGGGTGATCAGGCCCAGTCAGCATGGGTTTGTGAAAGGCAGGTCATGCCTGACAAACCTCATCTCCTTCTATGACAAGGTGACCCACTTAGTGGATGAGGGAAAAGCTGTGGATGTAATCTACCTGGATTGTAGCAAAGCTTTTGACACCGTTTTCCACAGCATTCTCCTGGAGAAACTGGCTGCTCATGGCCTGGACCAGGTGTACTCTTCGCTGGGTAAAAAACCATCTGGATGGCCGTGCCCAGAGAGTGGTGGTGAATGGAGTTCAATCCAGTTGGTGTCCGGTCACAAGTGTTGTATCCCAGGGCTTGGTGCTGGGGCCGGTTCTCTTTAATATCTTTATCAATGGTCTGGATGAGGGGATCGAATGCACCCTCAGTAAGTTCGCAGATGACATTAAACTAGGTGGGCGTGCTGATCTGCTTGAGGGTAGGTTGGCTCTGCAGAGGGATCTGGACAGGCTGGACTAATGGGCCGAGGCCAATGGTGTGAGGTTCAACAAGTCCAAGTGCCGGGTCCTGCACTTGGGTCACAACAACCCCCTGCAGCACTACAGGATGGGGGCGGTGTGTCTGGAAAGCTGCCCGGCAGAAAAAGACCCGGGTGGACAGCCGGATGAATGTGAGCCGGCAGTGTGCCCAGGTGGCCAAGAAGGCCAACAGCATCCTGGCCTGTATCAGGACTAGTGTGGCGAGCAGGACTGAGGCAATGATCATCCCCCTGTACTCGGCCCAGTGAGACCCCAACTCGAGTACTGCGTTCAGTTTTGGGCCTCTCACTACAAGAAGGACATTGAGGTGTTGGAACGTGTCCAGAGAAGGGCAACGAAACTGGTAAGGGGTCTGGAGGACAAATCTTATGAGGAACGACTGAGGGAACTGGGGTTGTTTAGCCTGGAGAAGAGGAGGCTGAGGGGAGACCTTATCACCCTCTACAACTACCTGAAAGGAGGTTGTAGAGAGGTGGGGGCTGACCTCTTCTCCCTGGTGACAAGTGATAGGACCAGAGGAAATGGGTTCAAGTTATGTCAGGGGAGGTGTAGATTGAATATTAGGAAACACTTTTTCACTGAACGGGTTTTTATAATTGGAATAGGCTGCCCAGGGAGGTGGTGGATTCACCATCCCTGGAGGTGTTTATAAAAAGGGCAGATTTGGTACTTAGGGACATGGTTTTGAAGTGTTTTTTGTCAGGGTAGGTTAATGGTTGGACTTGATGACCTTAAAGGTCCCTTCCAACCTCAGCAATTCTATGATTCTATGATTCTACAACATGTACTGCTGAATGGTGTTACTGCTGCCTGGGCATTTCCCCTTGTTGAACTCGGTGAAGTTCCCCTCTGCTCCTTTCTCCAGCCTGCTGAGGTCCCTCAGAAGGGCAGCACAACCATCTTGTGTAGCAGCAGCTCCTCTCAGTTTCATATCATCTGCAACCCGCTGAGGGTGAACTCTGCCCCACCATCCAGGCCATTAACCTAGTTGTTAAAGAGTGTTGGTCCCAGTGTCGACTCCCCACGTACAGACGTAGTAAATGACCTCTAGATGGATTGCGTATCTCTGGACACAACCTTCTGACCCCAGGTGTTCAGCAAGCTTCCAATCGACCGCCCTTTCACAGAACCACAGAATCATAGAACCTATGATAGAGAACTCCTATATTCTTTTCTGTGTTCTCTCTCTAATCATAGAGATCTGCAGTGACAATAATGGCATTGTTCCCCTGTTCAGCCCCACATTGCCTGACAGAATTTGGGGCAGCTACTCAATTTCATGTTCAAACCTAGGCCCAGAGAGCTACATGAGATGCCAAGGCTGGCATGGACCACACGGGACCTACGAGAAAACAGTTCCCATTCAGGGTGGATGCATCACAGATGCCCCAGACAGCATCGCAGAGAGTGCTATTTGGTGTCTGTTCTGTTGTGTGATGCCATCATTCAGAGGCATCAGTCAGAGGCATCAGTCACCAGGTCTATTCAGAGGCAAGGTCTGACCCCTCTCTATCCCACAGTGACACGCGTTGCATGGCCATGAAGCACATCGCACAGGCATCTTCACTCACTCCCTTGGTGATACAGTCAATGAAAAGACCAATAACTTGAACAGTGTGCCTGGATACATCTTGCCCTAAAGGAGAGCACTGTCCAGGCGCAGCAATGGTCCATATCAAAACTGAATTGAAACTCAAAAGGAATTCCAGGGCACCAAGATGAGCTTTTGCTACTTCTGGAACAGTTAAAGAAGCCCAAGGGATAATGTAGCAGCACTGCTGAATTTAGTAGGAGTAGGTGTAGATAGATCTGAGACACTTGATGTCCTCTTTTCCTCTGTTACCACCAGCAAGGTCTCCCAGGCCTTTGTGCTTTGAGGCAGGATTCCAGAGGAGAACAACCAGCAGTGGATGGGGAACAAGCCAGGGTTCACATGAGCCAACTACACACTTACCAGTGCGTAGGACCAGAGAGTTTGCATCCAAGGGTGTTTTTTTTCACCAGGAGGTGCTGGTCTGTGATGATCCCAGCAAGAAAGGCACTCAGCCTCCATAAGGGACCTTTGAAACTGTTCTGACATCTACCCAGAGAAGCCTCCAGGTTCATGAGCAGGTTCCCATGAAGAACCGTAAGTATCCTGGCATTCAGTGGCCAGGCAAAGCAACAGGGTGCCAACAGTCTGGAGGATCTTGGGATGACTTCTTAACACAGCTGCCAGGTGGGCCAGGAAGGGTGGTGCTCACCTAGCCCAGGTACTGGCCAACATGGAAGAGCTGGTCAGGATGTGATCAACAGTGTCAGCCCTGGCTGTCGTGACCAGGAAATAGTGGTGTCCCAGGTGCCAAAGAGGAGTGAGGAAGGCCAGCAGCGGAGCACAGATGGGCGGGCTCCAGAGAAGACGACTTTGATGTGTGTGGGAGACTGATACAAGCGGTGCCCTGGGAAGCAGCTCTGAAGGGTGAAGGAGCTCAGGGAATCTCATAGGCCTTACAGGACAGCATCCTCCAAGGGCAGGAAGGATCTCTCTGAATAGCCATGAAGAGAAACATCCCTCTGAGGAGGCTGCTGGTGTAAAGTGAGTGAGCGCCAGGGCCAAAAGGCAGCAGGCAGGAGGTGGAAGCAGGGGGCAGCTGCCAAGGAGGAACTGAGAAGCCTTGGCCCAGCATGGAGGGAGGGTGTCAAAGCCAAAGCTGCCATGGGCTGGAGCGTTGCAGTGCTGGGGAGCAAAAGCCCAATGAGCTGATGCAGGCTTGGAGGGTCATGGGGAATGAGTCAGCCTCTGCCAGGAGGCCTGTGACAAGTGGGCACTGCAGAGGTTTGCATCTTGAATGCATGCCTCAGCCTAGGAGAGGGGGGGTGCCTCCTGCAAGGGATGGTGCGGGGTCTGTGCCAGTCCATCCATATGGCTCTGGATGGTGCCGACTCTACTTGAAGTCATTCCTCTAAGCCAAACGCATTGGCATTAATGCCAAAGGGGCTAGTTAAAATCAAACATGTTATTCCCTTTGTCTCTCTGCTTTGACATCTTTTCACTTTGACTGCACTCCCAAAATCTCTTTAATGAGCCACATCAGACCTGAAGACTAAAGGAAAATTATGCCCCAACTTGGTTCCTTCGGGTGGTTTTTTTTGTGGGAATGAGCCCTCTGGTGCCGAGTTCCTGAACTGCAGCTCCTGAAAGGCTGACCAAGCTTCTGGAGAAGCAGCAAACCTGGAGGTTTCTGAGGGTGTTGGCAGGCCCTGCTGACGTCCCTCACTGAAGAGACCATGGAGGGAATGAGCAGGCAAAGCACCTGTCTCTGGGGACTGGTAAAGCAGGAAGTCGAAGGCACTTGGTACAGGAGGAAATTTAAATGTGAAGACCCCTGTGAAAACCCTTGATGTGCTTTACCAAGCAGAATGGTCAAGCCCAGAGCCCCAGCCCCTGGGAAGGGGTATCCTTGGCCTCTTAAAATACTCTGGTCACTTTGTGGGGGCAATGCAATGTGGGAATGTGTAACACCAGGTGCAGATCAGCAGTAGCGCACGTCCCAGGCTCTGTGGAGGGCAGGTGAGGAGAAAAAATGCACTGGAGCTGTCAGAATCTGGTGTCCTCTCGTGGCACACAGTGGAAGAGACAGAAGCCATAGCTGAGCAGACAAGGCTCTCAGTTCTGTTTGGGTGTCAAAGCCCCACCAAGGTCCTTGGCCGTCCCCACCACAGCTACACACTCCTACTCCTGTGCCTGCTTCCTTCCTGCCAGCACTGGGGTTTTCTGGGGCTATGCCAATGCCTGTGATTTCCCGACAATGCATGTGGATTCTTCAGTCATGATGACCTTCCAAAATGTATCACAGCAGCCCTCTTGTGACATTGGGCTGCTCTCCCAACATCTTTAGATTCATCCCATCTGGTCCAATGGACTACTAAGGGTTGACCTTAGCTAAGTATCCCCAGACTTGATCTCCATCCACTGCTGGGTTTTGCATGGGGTTTTGCCTCTTAGGCACATGGAACTGGGAGGCCTTGCTGGTGAAGAAGGAGGAGAGAAGAGAACAGAGAAAAACTTGGATCTACACATGCTCTTAGCGAATTCGGCAGTGGTCACACACGATGTTCAATTCTTCTTTCAAAGTTCCTGGAGTAGTAACAGCTCATCCTTATGCCCTTGAACTTCCGTGCAAGTGTCAGCTCTATAGGACCTGTGGCTTTTCTAAAACCAACCGTATTTCTGAATTCTTCCTTTGTTTTAACACATGCCTCCTCATCTCACATGCTTCATTTTCTCTATAGAGCTTCCCCATGAATTTTCTGTTTCCCCAAGCTCCTCTCCTGACAGCTGGGCTTGTTTTTTTCTGACTATTGGTATGACTACACTCTCATACTTGACACATGCTGTCCTTGCAGATGAGGTATACTGAGCTCTGCTGCCCTTCTGTGCTGCTCACATGTGCTCCCCGACTAAAAGTCACAAGATGAGGCCAAAGGCTGCTCCTCTGAGGTCTAGCATCTACATTCTTCTATTCTCCTTCCCTCTGGGGGGACAGGCCCCACTATTTCATGGACATGATAGCCAAAACTGACATTCTTTAGACGTCCATGTCCAGCTCTACCTTCATGGAAATTAACAGATGCAGATGAGCATTACCATTGTTGGCCGATCTGGCAGCTGTGCTATAAAGACTGGGGTCCTCAGCTGTGTCTTGACCAATATTCTCGAGAAGCCTCCAGGACAGTTTGCATGCAGTTGTGGTCCCCTTCCAGTGAATGCCAGGGCAATTAAAGTTGACAGGGTGATGTAAATAGGTTTGTTGTCTCCCACCACAATGTAACCCTTACCAGTCTCTTTTCTGACCCTTACTGGTTCACCCAGTTTATTTATCACCTAGAGGAGCTCCACAAATCTAAGCAGGTCCTTCACCCTGAGGGCAAGCCTCTCTCAAAATTTCTGGCCTCCTGATCATCCTGCACCCACCCATCACAGCACCCCAGTCATGGGAGATGTCCAAACACCCCTCAGCTCTTCTTCCCTCCAAGTGGAATGAAGAGATGGCACACACAGCTCCAGCCCCTCCTCTCTGTGCCCAGGCTGAAGACCTTGGGGCATGGCTGGGCTGCGGCACCTGAGCTGTGGCACACTTGGGCTGAGAGCAGACTCACAAGACCTGCTTCCAAGGCCCCAAGACCTCAGTTGCGCAAAGGATTTGCTTCAGAGCAGAGACATGCTGGAGTGGATGGCAAAGGGCAGTGTGAAGAGGAACTGAGGTGCACACAAAGGGAGCAAACTCTGTGGTGGAGATGAAGCTGGTCTGAGGAAGAACAAGATGGTGTTGAAAATGTCCTTGGTGTGAACATGCTGTGATTCAGGCCCACTGTGAAAATCATTGGCCTGATCCATGATTCTATCATCAAGGGGATGGCTAAACAATTCAGGAGAGAAGAACCAGCATAGTTTGAGAGTGAAGGAGCATGAGAGGAGACCCTGGTGTGATGTGCTTGCTGTTCAGGCGCTGCCCAGTTTCTCTGGAGAGAGAAAGGGACAGAGCTTGTGCCAGTGCAGGGGTGGGACTCAGTCAGTGGCCCAAAGGCACCCACTCTGTCTGAGATGCTCTGGGTGATGGCTGTCACACAGCCAGGCTGGATGGGGACGGGGTTCCTGTACAGGACCTCGGCTGTCCCTGTCAGGCACATGCAGTTGTGCTGGAGAGCCCTGGCACCTCCCCTACCACTACAGCCCTGAATTTGTAAACTAAATTGAGGTTCAGCTGCCCTGAATTAGGTCAGGCAATGAAGGGATGCACGTGAGACACCTGCCATTCTACTCCAGGGACATGTGGAAAAGACAACTGATGGAGAAGAGAGAAACTTAACTCTGCCTGTGCCGCACGACTCCATTTGGTCAGCTGAATCCCTCTATGGGCTGCCCTGGGCAGAAGGAAGAGTTACAGGGGCACTTGTCCTCCACGTGGACACCTTCTGTCATTGAAGTTGGCCAAAGGGATTTCCCCCCAGCCTCCACCAAGATGCCCCCAGATGCTGCCCTGTCTCTCTGAACTGCTCCAATAGAGCTTGCAGTTCCCAACATGCCTCTTGGTCACCTCTGGCACCACAGATGTCCCCAGGTGTCTGTGTCCGAACATCTTCCTCCTGCCCTCCCTCTCCACTCATTCACAAGTGAGCTGAGACCAGGAGCTCTCATGCAGGAGCTGCTCTTGTGCCCATGTGAAGTGAGGCCAGAGGAATGCCACCTGCTGGGGGTTTGTGGTGGGCATGGGATGGAGCTAACTCCTCTTGTAGCCCCAGGGACTACAAACCCAGGCTGAGAAGCCTCCATTGACTCAGCTGAATCCCTTCCCTCCAAAGAAGAAAAGGAGATTGCTCCCTGGCATTATCCTGCTGTCATGTCTAATACTAAAACAAAACAGTTACTCTTAGACTTAAATTTGCAACAGCTAGAAATAAGTCTCTCTCCACATCTAAGGGTGGGAACACGAGGGACTCCTTCAGGCTGTTTACCAGTAGGTTCCCCTGGAGCCCCAGGGACACCTCCAGGGAGCCCAGAGGGGACAGAGAGAGTGCCACCGTGGGCTGGTCCTCTGCTGCTGAGCTGGGCCGGGCTGCTGGGCCGGAGGGAGCTCCTGGCAAGCGGGCAGCGCTGCAGAGAGACAGCTCTGCCCAGGAGCAGGGCTGGGGGCACTGCCTGCAGGCAGCGAGAGGAGACTTGCGAGGCAGAGAGAGCTTAAAGGCAGTTGGGAGTGGGGGGTGCTGAGAGCTCAATGGGGCAGAAATCTTCACCGCCCTCTGCGTGGTAAGTCTCGGGGTGCCGGGCAATGCAGCTCCAGTTCCTGGAGGGATCTCCTCAAGCTGGTCCATCTGAGAGCTGCTGGGCTCTGTCAGGAGGACTCTCTCAGTTTCTGTGCTGTAGAGGAGGAGGATGTGCTCCAGAGCAGGGCTTCCCTGCTGCCCGGTGAGAGGGACAGGGCCCGAGGGCTGCCTTCTGCTGGGGATGGTTGTGGAGGTGTGCGTAGGGGTGTGCAGGCAGGGGTGGGCAGGGCTGTCCTTGCCAGCAGGGTCCTTACACCCCAGGGGCTGTGTGCCGGGGCAGGGACTCTGCCAGGGTCAGCTCTGCGCCTGCCCGGGGAGCTCCCACGGAGCTTCTGTGGGGAGAAGCAGTGGGTGGAAGGAGTGACTGCCAGCAAGGCAGATGCCTTCTGTTGCTGAGATGGACCTGTGTGGGTCAGGGCTGCTCCAGATCCCCATCACCCCCAGGACATTTGCAGAGGGCCCGTTTTGAAGAAGGACATCGAGGCACCTTTCCCCTGAAAGGGAACAAGTCTGTGCTGTGGGATTTCTCCTCTCGGGTGCTGGGTGGGCAGTGGGAGGTGGGAAAGGATTTCTCCTTTGTGGAGAAGGCACAGAGACCCTCGTTCTCAACAGCACTTCCCTGAACCCCTCCTGAGCCCCCACACACCCAGAGATGCCCCCGGACAGCGCTGTGCTGCCAGGAGGGGTCTGCAGGGCAGAGCTGAGCACACAGCGGGTGGGATGGGCTCTGGGGCACTGGCAGGGAGGAGACCCGGGGGCAGAGAAGCAGCTCCAGGCAGGGGCAGCTCCTGGCAGCCCAGACACAGGCAGGGACAGAGAGGGAGCTGCTGCCAGAAGTGCCCAGGCAGGGGTGATCCTGGCACCTCCGGCCACCCCCTGACCTTCAGACAACTTCTCGGCAGGAAGCCTCTGCTCTTCTCTCCCGCCTGCCCCACAGCCAAAGGGTCCAGAGCCCAAGATGCCTTCTCAGCAGCTGCACCTCCAGTCAAGGAGATGTGTGTGTGTCCTACAAGTGATGCACAACATAAAAGCAAGTGCCATGCAGTGTCTCTGTCTGGAGACAATGTCACTGAGGAGAAGGCTTCACTGCACGCCTGCCTGACTCCCTCTCCTCGCTTCATTTTTTCAGAGAACATACGTGTTTCTCCTTGTTTCCCCACCCCTCTGTTGAACTCTGCATCTAAGGAGTTTGGGAGGGGGTGCGGGTCAGCTTCTCTTCTGCCTCTGACTCTGCCTCTGACTCGTGCCCCAGAGGTGCCCTCATGGAAAGTTGGTGTCGAGGCAGTATTTTACCCGATAAGGGAGAGTGTCACTGAGTTTGTGGGGTTGGGAATGAGCTGGGTCATTCCTCATTCAGCTGTGGGAGGGGGATTTCTGTGAGGAATGGCATTGGGATTTCCTCAGAGAAGTCTCTCCCAGTTTGTCACTGCCTTTTCCTCCTTGGACAGGTCCCCCTGCCCAGAGGCAGCAAATGTCCAACAGCAGCTCCATCACCCACTTCCTCCTCCTGGCATTCGCAGACACACGGGAGCTGCAGCTCTTGACCTTCGGGCTCTTCCTGGGCATCTACCTGGCTGCCCTCCTGGGAAACGGCCTCATCATCACCGCCATCACCTGCGACCACCGCCTCCACACCCCCATGTACTTCTTCCTCCTCAACCTCTCTGTTCTTGACCTGGGCTCCATCTCTACCACTCTACCCAAAGCCATGGCAAACTCCCTCTGGAACACCAGGGCCATCTCCTATGCAGGATGTGCTGTCCAGCTCTTTTTCTTTCTCATTTTTACTTCAGCTGAGTATTCTCTCCTCACCATCATGGCCTATGACCGCTACGTTTCCATCTGCCATCCCCTGCACTACGGGACCCTCCTGGGCAGCAGAGCTTGTGTCCACATGGCAGCAGCTGCCTGGGCCAGTGGGTTTCTCAATTCTTTCCTGCACACGGCCAATACATTTTCACTGTCCCTCTGCCAGGGCAATGCCGTGGACCAGTTCTTCTGTGAAGTCCCCCACATCCTCAAGCTCTCCTGCTCACACTCCTACCTCAGGGAAGTTGGGCTGATTGTGGTTAGTGCCTGTTTAGCATTTGTGTGTTTTGTTTTCATTCTGCTGTCCTATGTGCAGATCCTGAGGGCGGTGCTGAGGATCCCCTCTGAGCAGGGACGGCACAAAGCCTTTTCCACATGCTTCCCTCACCTGGCCGTGGTCTCCCTCTTTATCACCACTGGAGTGTTTGCACATCTGAAGCCCCCCTCCATCTCCTCCCCATCTCTCGACCTGGTGGTGGCAGTGTTGTACTCGGTGGTGCCTCCAGCAGTGAACCCCTTCATCTACAGCATGAGGAACCAGGAGCTCAAGGATGCCCTGTGGAAACAGGCCCAATGGACGCTGTTTCACCGACAATAACCTGCCGCCCCTTCTCCGCACATTGCCCAGAGTTGATCTTAGACCACGAGCCTGAATTTTTCTCTTGTGATAATCCTGCTTATTGATATTTTTCTGGGTTTATACTACTTTTTTTGAGGCTTGATCCTACTGGGTCTGACCCTTGCACAACACTGAGTCAGATGTAGCTGGTCAGATAACAGCTCTTAAATGAAATGGGATGTCCCAGGTAAAATAGGGAGAAAAGGGAGAAACAGAAATAAAAGACATGGGCTGAGATAAATATTGTTTAAAAGAACAGTAACAGAAAAGATATTATTACTACTACTACTACTAATAATAATAATAATAAAATATAGTGATGCAACACAAATTGCTGACACTTCCCAATGATTAACTACCCAGCCTGTCCGGAGATGTGATCACCGATCCCTGCCCCTCTGCTAACTCCCATTTATATACTGAGCATGACATCTATGGGATGGAATATTCCTTTGGCCAGCATGTTTTGTCTGTGGCCCCCCACCTTCCACAGGAAGTTGAAAAAGTCCGTGACAATATAAGCATCACTCAGCAACAACTAAAACAATATGTGTTAGCAATGTTATTCTCAAAGTCAATCCAAAACAGAGCAGCTACCAGGAAGGATATTAACTCTATCCCAGGCAAAACCAGGACAGCGTCCGCCCCTTATTCTATACCATCTACCTCATGCCCAGGTCTTACACTTTTCCATAAATCACCACCATTTTCCTGTCTTTCATATATGTATATATGCACACAGATATCATTCCCTTAGTCCATGGCCCATCCCACTGAAATGTCCCTTGAGTTCATTTAGTCCATGACTTTGGGCTCCGTCTCTTGTAACTGTCTTTCCCGGCAGGAGACGTGATGTGTGGTGTTGACTTGTTGCGTGCTGCATCTGGAGCTCGCAGCTGGTGTAGCTGGCATGGCCCATGCCCATCATCTGTGGGTTGAAGATGTCGATCTCAAGACAATTCCCGGGTGCCAGTTGCTGCAGCCACTTCTGGTTCCATCACTTCTGCACTTTGCTCAGTTTCATCAAAGTTCATTCTTCATTAATTTAGGTCACTCTCACTGTAATACCATAGGTAGAGCATATAGTGGTAATTTAGCAATAAATATCATATCATTTGATTCATTGGCCATTCTCACCAAAATCAAATCCCCTTGAGGAACACATTGATCATCCCCATCCTCCCGCATCACCCACCAAGTGCACTCAGGGCCTTTAAAATAAAGAAATCCAACAGATAATTTTGCCTTTGCCTGTGTCAGGAATATCCCAGACTGTCTTCCTGAACATATTCAAATCCTCAAATGTTACCTAACCAGGTGGCCTTTGCCAAATGTGTATCCCGACTTTTGAAGGTCCCACCACCCATGGCTCTCAGTGTAGTTTATAGCAGTCCGTTGTATTGTTTCATTTTCCCAGAGGCTCGTGCATGGTAGGGGATGTGATACACCCGCCCAATGCCATGCTCTTTGGCCCAGGTGTCTATGAGGCTGTTTTGGAAATGAGTCCCACTGTCTGACTCAAATCTCTCTGGGGTGCCATGTCGCCATCAGACTTGCTTTTCAAGGCCCACGATAGTTGTTCAGGGCGGTGGCATGGGGCAGAGGGTGTGTTTCCAGCCATCCGGTGTTTGCTTCCACCGTTGTGAGCACGTGGTGCTTGTCTTGGCGGGTTTGAGGGAGTGTGATAGAACCAATCTGCCAGGCCTCCCCGTATTGATATTTCAGCCAACGTCCTCCATATCAAAGAAGCTTTAACCGCTTGGCTTGCTTAAATGCAGCACACCTTTCACATTCGTGGATAACCTGTGCAATAGTGAACGTGATCAAGTCCACCCCCTGGTCACGAGCCCATCTATATGTCGCATCTCTTCCTTGATGGCTTGAGGCGTCATGGGCCCACCAAGCTATGAATAGTTCACCCTTACGTTGCCAGTCCATGTCCACCTGAGCCACTTCAACCTTAGCAGCCTGATCCACCTGCTGGTTGTTTTGATGTTCCTCAGTGGCCTGACCCTTGGGTACGTGGTCATCTACATGATGTACTTTCACAACCAGATTCTCTATCCGGGCAGCAATGTCTTGCCACAGTTCAGCAGCCCAGATGGGTCTACCTCTGCACTGCCAGTTGCTCTGCTCCCACTGCTGTAACCACTCCCACAGAGCATTTGCCACCACCCATGAATCAATATAGAGGTAAAGCACCAGCTGCACGGGGGCTCACAGCCGGTCCCGGGTCACCCCTGCGCCTGTGATTTCACTTTGGGGCACATTCCAGAGCCACCAGACAGGCAGGGGTTGGGAGACGATATTGGAGGGAGGGCACAGACAAAGCGCTGTAGCACCTCCAGGAGAAGCACTTTCCACTGCCACAGGCTGTGACGTGGGCGATAGCTTGGCTCCCAGCGACACTCATCCTCACCCAGGGAGAGGAAGAGGAGTGCTGTGCTTTGCACCGCCTTCAGTGAGCTTTGCCTGGAGGAGAGACTCTGTGATGGGTGGCATTGAGTTCAGTGCTCACAAGAACATCCTCTGTAGCTGCAGTCAATGCTTCAGGTCAGTGCTTGGAACAAGAGGGGATGGGGACACACAGCATTTCCCAGGCTGTGTCACGCTGCCTTAGTGTCTCTCCAGCGCTTCCCTCGGCACTGAACCTCTTTTCCAGCACTTCCCCATAGTCCTGGTGCCTCCCTGGACACCGGAATTCATCCCCAACCCAAGATCTCACAGCAGCACTGGAAGCGGTGTCTGACGAACCCCCCGATGCGGTGCAGGGCTGGAGCGTGGCCAGCCGGGCTTGTCTGCCGTGGGGCGGGAGGTGTTCCTTCCCCACACAGCGCCATTCTCTGGTGGTCTTGTTGAAGCAAGGAGGGCACTGGCCCTGTGGCTCTCTGTGCACAGCCGGAGGCGGTGACTCCTTGTTAAAACAACCGGCTCGTAACACATGAATTAATAAGCCCCACGGCCTCCCAGCGTGGCTACTGTGTGTGCCCAAATTGGTGCCCCAGGAAGGAGGCACAGGGGATAATAGGGTCCGGGTTTAATGCAGCAAAGATGCTTTTTCCCCCAGCACTGCTTTGCTTTTTTCAGGGCTTTGTTTTCCACCCGCTGGAGCAATGCCGGGAACAATGTCTATAAAATCCCCGGCACTTCACCTGAAATGATGCAGCTCATTACCAAGTACGCCTACACCGGCACAGTACCGGTCACGGCCGACAATGTTGAACGTTTGCTGATAGCAGCCGACCAGTTCAACGTCATGGGCATCGTCAGACTGTGCTGCGAGTTCTTAAAGTCCCAGCTGTGCTTGGAGAACTGCGTTGGCATCTGGAGATTCACCGAGTATTACTACTGCCTTTATTATTGACTTTATTATTGACCTGCGAGAAGACGCCCATGCTTTCATCCCCCATCACTTGGAGGGGGTGACCAGGGTGTCGAGAGAGTTTCTGCAGCATTCCGTCAAAGACCTCCTGTGTGTCATGCAGAAGGAGCAGCTCCGTGGGAAAGAAGAGGCCGTGTTTAAGGCTGTTCTGCAATGGATGGCTCACGACCCACAGAACAGGAGGCAGCAGGTTGCAGTCTTGCTGGGCAAGGAAGAGTGGAAGGGGGGACAGAGGGCATTTATTTAAAACAAAGAAAGTCTAGGTTATTCTTAGCTTAGAAAAAATAAACTCAGCATTTTTGACAGTAAGGACTTTGCTTGAAACTTTTGAAATCCTGCCTTCACAAGGGTATAAATTTGTAGTTCATATTCACTGTACATACACGCCACTCACCCAAATCCCATTGCTTGTTAGCACGCGCATGGTTTCCGAAGGCACACACACTGACACTGACACTATGGAAATGATCAGGTATGTGTTGTCTATGAGTGCCCAGGCCACAGTTGTGTGAGGCATTGCACAAGCATCGGAAATCCTTGCCCAAAAGAGTTTGCAAACCACCCGTTCCTTTCGACTGGGCTCGAAAGGGGGACCATCTTGCATAGGGGAGGATGGCACATCGCTCTCATGTTCTTGAGGCAGTCCTATTCGAGTCATGGTTTCAGTCAGAGTCCTTCCTGAACGATCATTGCCTGGGAGGACAGCACCATAAAAGCAGTCAAGTGCCTTCTGGGCCACCTCTGGGGACAATTCTCGGCCTTCGAGGATAACATCATGAAAACTTTCCAACTGCCCATGCTGTCCCAGGAGAGAGATTGGGACACAAAGTATGGAATTACATGAGTGATTCTCTGTTCACGAGCACGAGTGGTCCCAGTCAAATTGGGACACCCCAAATGCAGTTTCACACATGGTTCTTATACCTTTAGAGCATTCAGGTACAACACAATTTGAGTGATCGCTACGTAACACGCACACGCAGGCTGCTGTTTGGCAAAGCAACTCTCATGCTGTGGCATCATCATCCACCTGCTGCTCTCCTAATGGAGACGTCCCTGGAGTCGGTCTTGCTGCAGTTCCTTATCTCTGATGCCAGATGAGGGGAGGGTTTCACAGGGGTGTCAGAGGGGCTGGGAGGCTGGCGTCATCCGCGCAGTGCTGGAGTATCCTTTCTTCTTCAGGCTGGGGGCTGTCTTCTCCTCCCGACAATGAGCTGGGTCCTGTAGTCATGCTGACTGAACCATGGCTATGCAGTACACAATAGAAACGCTGTATATCTTAAGAAAGTTCATACAGTTTCGTACTCTAAAAAGTAATTGTTACAATAGTTCTGGAATGAGATTTTCCTAACAGTCCCTCCTTTTCCTTTCACCGTCAGGGTCACACTATACTCTTCATTATTTAAGTCGTAAGTCAAGTTCATAAGGTAATATTACACTGTAAACACACCCATCTAATTAGAAAGCAAAACAAGAGAGTGAATACAACCACCCAAATCCTTTCAGTTCACAGTCCTGTTCCTAAGTCTGGGAGCCAAGAGGTTAGCCACCCAAAGAGATTTAGGGGAGATCCCTTCCCTATTTCGTGTAATATTTTTAAATGAGTCTTTCTCTTGTTTCTCTCAGTTTTGTTTTTCTGGTCTTGACTGACATAAAAACCCCAGCAGCTATTATTCAAGAACGCACCTACTCTGTCCTGTACTTCTAAAGGGTGCTCTAGAGATAAGCCATTCTATATTACCATTTTTGATAATAATTTGATTTCTTCCTCTAAGGCTGTCATACTGCCTGCCCTCATTAATGGCTTTTTCCAATTCTCTTGGCACATTTGCAGTAGCCCTTTCTAGTTTTGCAGTCCCTCACTGTGGGATAAAATCTGATACAGACAGGTGGAACTCAGTGCCACATTATCAAAGATATTTGTGAAAGGCAGGTCCTGCTTGACTAACCTGATCTCCTTCTACAACGTGGTCACGCGCTCAGTGGATGAGGGAAAGACTGTGGATGTTGTCTATCTGGACTTTAGTAAAGCCTTTGACACTGTTTCCCACAGCATTCTCCTGGAGAAACTGGCTGCTCATGGCTCGGATGGGCACACGCTTTGCTGGGTAAAAAACTGTCTGGAAGGCCGTGCCCAGAGAGTGGTGGTAAACGGAGTTAATTGCAGTTGGCGGGCGGTCAGGAGTGGAGTCCCCCAGGGCTCAGTGCTGGGGCCAGTCCTGTTTAACGTCTTTATCAATGATCGGGATGAGGGGATGGAGCGCACCCTCAGTCAGTTTGCGGATGACACCAAGCTGGGTGGGAGTGTTGATCTGCCTGAGGGTAGGGAGGCTCTGCAGAGGGATTCGGACAGACTGGACCCATGGACCAAGGCAGACTGTAGGAGTTTCAATGAGGCCAAGTGCTGCGTCTCACACTTTGGCCACAACAACCCCCGCCAATGCTACAGGCTTGGGGATCAGTGTCTGGAAAGCTGCTCACAGAGAGGGACCTCTGTTGTTGGTATAGCAGCTGAACATGAGCCAGCAGTGTGCCCAGGTGGCCAAGAAGCCCACTGGCATCGTGGCCTGTATCAGGACTAGTGTAGCCAGTAGGACCAGGGAGGAGATTTTCCCCCTGTATTGGGCACTGGGGAGGCCGCATCTTGAGTACTGTGTTCACTTTCGGCCCCCTCACCACAAAAAGGATGTTGAGGCGCTGGAGCGTGTCCAGAGAAGGGCAACGAAATGGGTGAGGGGTCTGGAGAACATGTCTTATGAGGAGCGGCTGAGGGAACTGCGGTGGTTTAGCCTGGAGAAAAAGAGGCTGATTGGAGACCTTATCGCTCTCTAAACATATCTGAAAGGAGGTGGCAGAGAGGTGGGGGTCGACGTGTTCTGTCAGGTAACGGGTGTTAGAACAAGAGGAAATGGCTTCAAGTTGCGCCAAGGGAAGTTTTGACTGGGTATTAGGAAGAATTTCTTTACTGAAAGGGTCATCAGGCATTGGAATGCGTTACCCAGGGCAGTGGTGGAGTCCCCATCCCTGCAGGTGTTTAAGGGTCATGTAGTTATTGTGCTGAGGGACATGGTTTAGTGGTGGGCTTGTCTGTGTTAGGTTAATGATTAGACTATGATTAGATCTTACAGGTCTTCTCCAATATAGGAAATTCCATGATAGTGCGATTCTGTGATGATGGCGCTGGGACAACTTCCCCGGGGTGTCCATTGAGCACAGGCACAGCCCAGACCCTGCTCTGCTGGTCCCTCATGTCTCTCGCAGGAGCCCGGCTGTGCCAGGACACTGCTATGTGCCCCCACCCTGCACACTCCCCCACTTCAGCTCTTCCCTGAGGTTTTTCCTCTCTGGGGCACTTGCCAGCCCCGCCAGCCCACACCCTCCCTGAATCTGGACACCTCCTGCTCTCTCCCAGCACAGACCAGCAGAGCAGCCTCATTGGCAATGGTCCACCCAGCCTTCATGCTGAGGAGATAACCACCCCAGGCAGCTTGCAGCCCCCCGTGCCAAACGTCCTTCCCAGGATGGCATGAGAGAATTGGCCCAGGGCACCCTCAGGAAGGTCCTTTGGCCCCAGGGACAGGGCAGCCTGCCGTGAGCTGTCCCACCAGAGCAAAGGGTTCCTCTTGCCATGGCTGCCCTGCACACACACGGTGCCCTGCTCTTCTCCTACCACAGCCCATCTCCCCTCAGAGCCTTTTCCTGAGAGAGCTCATCCGTGCTGGCCTGGCCAGCCGTTCCTGCACCCCTCCCCAGGCGTCCCACAGCCCCCGAGCTGGTGGTGCGGCTCTGCAGAGCCGGGGGCTGTGGTGCCCAGGGCCATGCTGGTCAGGCTGGGAGGCAGACCCAGCTCGGGTGGCTCCTGCCCCCTTCACCTCAGCACACAGACGTGGCCCCTGCAGCTCCAGAGAAGTTCTCGGAGAAAGGATGTCAGACAAACAAGTCAGTGCAGGGTCGTTCATTTTTTTAAAAACAAAGAGAGAAGAGCTTCTTATCTACGCGAAGTCTGTGGCTCCCACAACACAGACGGATCCTGACATAGCAATAGGATAAAGGATGATTCTTCACTTTTATTGACAGCATTAACAAAACCCAGAAAAGCTAAAAAACAAATAAATGAAAGGAAAAAAAGTACTAAAGACAATCTGGGCCTGTAATGAGTTACATCATGTGCGATATGTTAGAAGATGGGCAGTTCAGTGCTGCTTCTGACAAGATACCAGTCATCAGTTTCCACAGGGCATCCCTGAGTTCCTGGTTCCTCATGCTGTAAATGAGAGGGTTCACTGCTGGAGTCACCACTGAGTACAGAAATGACACCAACAGGTCCAGAGATGGAGAGGAAATGGAGGGGGGCTTCAGGTAGGCAAACATGGCAGTGATGATAAACAGGGAGATCACAACCAGGTGAGGGAGGCCCGTGGAAAAGGCTTTGTGCCATTCCTACTCCGAGGGGATCTTCAGCACAGCCCTCAAGATCTGCACATAGGAAAAGAGAATGAAAGCAAAAGCCCCGAATGCTAGTAAGACACTAAGCACCAGAAGCCCAACTTCCCTGAGGTAGTCTGAATGTGAGCAGGAGAGCTTGAGGATGTGGGGGATTTCACAGAAGAACTGGTGCAGGGCATTGCCCTGGCAGAGGGGGAGTGAAAATGTATTGGCCGTGTGCAGCACAGCATAGGGAAAAACACTGCCCCAGACAGCTGCTGCCATGTGGACACAAGCTCTGCTGCCCAGGAGGGTCCCGTAGTGCAGAGGTTGGCAGATGGCAATGTAGCGGTCATAGGCCATGATGGTGAGAAGAGAAAACTCTGCTGAAATGAAAAAGAAAAACAGCAAGGCCCGTGTAGCACGTCCTGCATAAGAGATGACCCTGGTGTCCCAGAGGGAATTGGCCATGATTTTGGGGAGAGTTGTGGAGATGGAGCCCAGGTCAAGAACAGAGAGGTTGAGGAGGGAGAAGTACATGGGGGTACCAAGAAGACCAAGTGGATAAGGTCCTCTATAGACAGATTGGAGTAGGCTCACATTCACAAGCCCTGGTCCTCAGAGGGAACTTCAGCCACCCTGATAGCTCCCCAGCCCCTGCCCAGCTCTGCCCACCTCCCCAGCCCTCTCCCCAGGACAACCCAGCCCAGCAGCCCAGTCTGGACTGGCCCCACAGCACTGCCCGCCGCAGGCTGATGCAGAGCTCTGGGCACTCACCGCACAGCCCCAGCTCCTCCCAAGGGCGCAGCAGCTCCTGGGGGGCAGACAAGGAGGTCAGCCTGCCCATCAGCCCCGGGGCTCGTGCTGGCGCTGAGGGAACGAGGAAAAAGAGGCTGGTCACTCTCTGCTTCTCTGGAATTCATGTTGTACGTGATCCCCAGCCCTGACTGAATTTGCCCCCTTCTCTCCCCAGTCAGCCCCACGCCCCAGGACAGCACAGCAGTCCTGGCCCTGGGGTTCCCTCAGGCACCTCCTGTGTCTTCCACTCTCCCCTCCCTGTGCCTGATGAGGCCCTGCTGACTCCCTCGGCACTGCAGCGTCCTTGTGCGTGGACACATTGATTCAGTGCTTTATATTGGTGGACTTTACCTTTGAGGGTGTTTCACCTTCAGAGTCTCCATCTGTTCCAGCGCAAGGGCACGTGTCGAGTCCCTAATCCCGCCTCTCCTCCCCCTAAAAAATGCATTACCAGAACATTCGGTATATGCCATCAGTCCTGTCATACATGAAGAAGACTGAGGAGATAATGGGAGCTCATGGACCATCTCCCCTTCCACTGGGCACCAAGAAGAGTGCTTTTAAATCCAGAATATTTGGTGCAGTGGAACCCAAGAGTACCGTGAGCTTACCTCCAGAAACATTGAAAACACAAGAAGAGACTCATTAAAATATTGATTCCTTGAATATGTTCTTGGAAGGTACTTTGGAGGAACAGCCCATCCTTCAGGCACGGCACTTGGGAGGTGCCCTTTTATTAAAGAGCTGTTATCTGTGCAAGGGTCAGGCACAGTAGGATCAAGCCTCAAAACAAGCAGCGTAAACTCAGAAAAACGTCTATAAGCAGGATTATCACAAGAGAAAAAAGCAGACTCACAGCCTAAGATAAGCCTTTGGCAATGTGCGGAGAAGGGGCGGCAGGTTATTGTCAGTGAAACAGTGTCCATTGGGCCAGTTTCCACAGGGCATCCTTGAGCTCCTGGTTCCTCATGCTGTAGATGAAAGGGTTCACTGCTGGAGGCACCACCGAGTACAACACTGCCACAACCACATCCAGACATGGGGAGGAGATGGAGGGGGGCTTCAGGTGGGCAAACACTCCAGTGCTGATAAAGAGGGAGACCACAGCCAGGTGAGGGAAGCATGTGGAAAAGGCTTTGTGCCGTCCCTGCTCAGAGGGGATCCTCAGCACCACCCTCAGGATCTGCACATAGGACACCACAATGAAAACAAAACACCCAAAGGCTAAACAGGCACCAACCACAATCAGCCCAACTTCCCTGATGTAGGAGTGTGAGCAGGAGAGCTTGAGGATGTGGGGGATTTCACAGAAGAACTGGTGCAGGGCATTGCCCTGGCAGAGGGGCAGTGAAAATGTATTGGCTGTGTGCAGGAGAGAATTGAGAAACCCACTGCCCCAGGCAGCTGCTGCCATGCGGACACAAGCTCTGCTGCCCAGGAGGGTCCCGTAGTGCAGGGGATGGCAGATGGCAATGTAGCGGTCATAGGCCATGACTGTGAGAAGAGAAAAATCTGCACCAAACAAGAAGGAAAAAAAAAAGACCTGTGCAGCACATCCTGCATAGGAAATGTCCCTGGTGTCCCAGAGGGAATTAGCCATGGCTTTGGGGAGAGTGGTGGAGATGGAGCCCAGGTCAAGAACAGAGAGGCTGAGGAGGAAGAAGTACATGGGGGTGTGGAGGCGGTTGTCACAGGCGATGGCGGTGATGATGAGGCCGTTTCCCAGGAGGGCAGCCAGGTAGATGCCCAGGAAGAGCCCGAATGTCAAGAGCTGCAGCTCCCGAGTGTCTGAGAATGTCAGGAGGAGGAAGTGGGTGATGGAGCTGCTGTTGGACATTTGCTGCCTCTGGGCAGGGCGACCTGTTCAAGGAGGGAAACAGAGTAAGTCAATGCAGACTTCTGTAAGCAAAATCAAAGCCATTTTCGGTGGGCTCAGTCCCGGCTGCATACACTCCCTTCCTCACGTCCATGGCTGGAGCTCTGGTTGGCGTTGGCTGCCTGTGCCGTGAGGAGCAGGGCTCTGCCCACTGGCTGCCGAGGGGTCAGCCCTGCTCTGCAGCAGGGAGTTCATAGGGAGGGTGGCGGCAGGAGCCAGTCCTGGTGTTCTGCTTTGGCTGATGAATCCACTTCTTACGCAGATGGGCTTCTCAACATCTGAACACCCACTGCTACGGAACAGGGATGGCCGAAGGCAGTTGGAGAGGTTTGGGGTATTTTAAAGCTCCCCCATCTAACCTGGGCACTGTTCTGGGATGTCAGAAACCCTCAGCATTTCTGCTGCACTCCAGGAGAACGGAGTGAGTGCTGTGAGACATGAGGATTGCCTGGGGCAGAGAGCAGAGTCAGGGGAGATGGTTTGTCCCTCCATCTTGCACTGTCATGAGATGGAGGGGGATCACCCTCTTCTATTATGCAATCAGACACTGCTGAGAGCAGAAGGATCCATCTCAGACTATGAAATGTCTCACCCTTTCTCAAGGTCTCAGCAGCCCACCTCTAGCCAAGGACACCCACGGCTCATTTCACCCACCCAACAGCATTTCCTCAGTCACAGAGTCTCTGTGTTTCTCTGTGGGGCTTTCCGATAACACAAAGGTGCTATGGGACAGGTTGGCATCCTGGAGGGCAGCTCACAGCTTCCATAAACACCCAAAGGACTTACCCAATTTTGGGGATCTCAGTGAGAGATTTTGCAGGGGCTAAAGAGCAGGTGCCACAGATCCCGGTGAGACTGGAACAGGGATGCTGATGCTGTCTGTAGCCCCCAGAGATGGAAACCAAAGACACAGACTCAGGAAAGCTCCTTATCTCTACAGGGTCCCTCCTTTGATCTTTCATTTGAAAGTCCTCTTGGACATGTGCCACTGCCCACCCAGCCAACCAAGAGAAGAAACAGCAAAAGAAATTTAACTTCATATTAAGGGAACTCCATCTTGAAAAGTCCCTCCAGGAATGACCAGAGGTCATCTGGAGGTGTAAAGAGCCCTGACCCACACAGCACCCTCTTCAAAGCAGAAGGACCCTGCCCTGCCAGTAGTCACTCCTTCCACCCACAGCTTCTCCCCACAGCGTTGTGGGGAGCTGCCCTGGCAGGCAGAGAGCTGACCCTGGCAGGCGGCAGAGTCCCTGCCCCGGCACACAGCCCCCGGGGTGCAGGGACCCTGCTGGCAAGGACAGCCCTGCCAACCCCTGCCTGCACACCCACCTTCACAGTCCTTTGGCTGGTCCTGGGAGAAGGCAACAGTCATGCCCTGTGCCTCTGATGGTGAAGCAGGGAAGCCCAATCTAGAGAATGTCCTCTTCTTCCGCAGCAGAGAAGTTATGAGCGTCCTCCTGAAAGATCCCACGGGCTGTGGGAGGTGCCAGCTGTTGGAGATCTCTCCAGCTACTGCAGCTGCTCTGCTTTGGGAAGAGTTCTCCCCCCACTCACCCTCAGCATCCTCCCTCTCCAGACTGCCTTCAACCTCTCTCTGCCTCCCTGCTCTGCCCTCGCTGCCTGCAGGCAGTGCCCTCAGCCCTGCTGCGCTGTGCAGAGGAGCTGCTCCTGGGCAGAGCTGTCTCTCTGCAGCGCTGCCCGCTTGCCAGGAGCTCCCTCCGTCCCAGCAGCCCGGCCCAGCTCAGCAGCAGAGGACCAGCTGTGGCTTTCTCTGCCTCCTCCCCGCACTGCCCCAATCCCTCGAGGTGTCCCTGCGCCTCCAGGGCTGACAGCTCCTCCAAGGCAGCGGGGTCTCTCCTGGGGAGCAGAGTTTGAAGTAGAATGAAGTCATCACCGACTGTCCCTCTCTGAACCCTGGACAGACTGATCCCTGTGGTGGAAATTGCTCTGCCAGGGTGTGCAGACCTACAGGAGGTATCCGTGTTCCCCTCTGGAAACCCCCATTCCTGCCGCATTGCCAGGCAGAGCACGGAGGCAGTGACGGGCCGGGGATCATGCCCACCGGTGCAGGGCAGGGATGGAGCCAAGTCGATGAGGCATCTCAGCTCTCAGCAGTGTTCCTGAGGCCGGAGGGACATTCAGCTCCCCCTCTACTGGACTCTCTCCAACAGTTGCCTGTCTTTCTTGAACTTGGGTATTTAGAACTAGACACAGTACTCCAGATGCAGGGAGAGAGCAGAGGGGGAGGAAGACCTCCCTCCACCTGCTGCCCACGCTCTTTTGTAATGCACCCCAGGAGACCATAGGCCTTCTTGCCCACCAGGGCACATTGCTGGCTTATGGTCAACTTATTGTCCACCAGGACTCCCAGGTCCCTCTTAGCAAAGCTGCTTTGTAGCAAGTGAACCCCCAACCTTTACTGGTGCATGGGTTTTTTCCTCCACAGGTGCAGGACCCTACACTTACCCTTGAACTTTATTATGTTCCTCTCCACCCAGCTCTCCAGCCTTTCCAGGTCTCGCTGACCGGCCTGCCATTTCCTGGGTCCTCCTTCTTGCCCTTTTTGAAGACTCGCGTGACTTTGGCTTTCCTCCAGTCCTCAGGCACCTCTCCTGTCCCCCTGACCTTTCAAAGATGATGGAGAGCACCTTCGCAATAACATGTGCCAGGTCCCTCAACACTCCTGGGAGTGACCCATCAGGGCGCTGGGTGTCAAGTTTGCCTAAATGATCTCTAACCCGATCTTCCTCAACCAAGGGAAAGTCTTCATTTTCTCAGATCCTTTTCTTCACTCCAGAGTCTGGGATTGCTGAGGGCTGGCCTTACCAGTAAAGACTGAAGCAAAGAAGGTATCAGTAATTCTGCCTTCTCTGCATCCTCCGTCACCGGGGCACCCACCTCATTCAGTAGCAGGCCCACATTTTCCCCGGTCTGCCTTTTACTACTGATGTACTTGGAGAAGCCCTTCTTATTGTCCTTGACATCCCTGGCCAGGTTTATTTCCACGTGCGCTTCAGCCTTCCTCGTTGCACCCCTACATACTCTCGCAATGTTTATATACTCCTCCCAAGTGGCCAGTCCCTTCTTCCACATTCTGTAAACTTCCCTCTTGCACCTGAGATTTTCCAGAAGGTCCTTGCTTATCCATGCAGATTTCCTGCCTCCTGTGCCTGATTTATTACTCATAGGGATGCACTGATGTTGAGCTTGGAGGAAGTGGAGCTTTTCTATTAACCAGCTCTCCTGCACCCCCCTTCCTGCTAGAGTCTTTGCCCATGGGATTCCTCCAAGTATGTCTTTGAAGAGGCCAAAGTCAGCTCTCCTGAAGTCCGGGCTTGTAATTCTACTTTTTGCCCTGCTTCTTCCACACAGGATCCAGAACTCCACCATCTCATGGTCACTGCAGCCAAGGCTACCCCCAGCCTTCACATCCCCAACTAGTCCTCCTTTATTTGTCAGTAATACGTCCTGCAGTGCACCTCTCCTCGTTGGTTTCCCCACCAACTGTGTCAGAAAGTTCTCATCAATGCTCTGCAGAAACTTCCGGGACTGTGTGTGCCTGGCTGTGTCTTTTCCCGCAAATATCGGGGTGGCTGACGTCCCCCGTGAGAACCAGGGCCTGTGACCAGGAGGCTATTTCCAGCTCTCTGTAGAAGGCCTCATCAACTTCCTCTTCCTGATCTGGTGGTCTGTAGTAAACACCCACAGCAGTGTCTCCCACATCGCCTGTCCCTTAATTCTTAACGATAAGCTCCCAACACGTTCTTCATCCAGCTGCAGGCAGAGCTCAAGACATTCCAGTTGCTCTGTCTTGTAGAAAGCAACTCCACCATCTCACCCTGCTGGCCTGTCTTTCCGAAACAGTACATAGCCGTCCGTGACAGCATTCCAGTCCTGCGAGCTATCCCACCATGTCTCTGTAATTGCAATGAGACCATGGCCCTGTGGCCATCATCCCCTCCGGATGGGTTTTGTGGAAAGGAAGGCTGGGACACTGTGTCAGGGTTTTCACTGAAGGAAGTATTGACCCTGAAGCCTCATCATTTTACTGCTGTCCTTTAGTCCTTGTACCATACACATGTTGCTCAGACAAATGTCCTTCAACACATCTCCTCCCAGAAATGGAGGAAAGTATGCCAAAGAAAAAATTATCAGGGGATTTGTTGGGAAAGAGCACAGGATGGGCTCAAATATGTCTCCCTTAACTTGTCAATGTCTTCTCTTTCAGCAGTGCGCCATGCCCAGAGTAGCTGTTCAATAGCAGCTCCATCACCCACTTCCTCCTCCTGGCATATGCAGACACTGGGGAGCTGCAGCTCTTGACCTTCTGGCTCTTCCTGGGCATCTACCTGTCTGCCCTCCTGGGAAATGGCCTCATCATCAGCGCCATCGACTGCGACCACCGCCTCCACACCCCCATGTACTTCTTCCTCTTCAACCTCTCTGTTCTTGACCTGGGCTCCATCACCACTCTCCCCAAAGCCATGGCCAATTCTCTGTGGGACACAAGGGCCATCTCTTACTCAGGATGTGCTCTTCAGGTGTTTGGTTGTTTTTGGTTTTTTTTTTTTTTCTGTGTTGCAGCAGAGTTTTCTCTTCTCACTGTCATGGCTTACAAACACTACGTTGCCATCTGCCATCCCCTGCACTACGGGACCCTCCTGGGCAGCAGAGCTTGTGTCCGCATGGCAGCAGCTGTCTGGGGCAGTGTTTTTCCCTATGCAGTGCTGCACACGGCCAATACATTTCACTGCCCCTCTGCTAGGGCAATGCCCTGCACCAGTTCTTCTGTGAAATCCCCCACATCCTCAAGCTCTCCTGCTCACACTCCTACCTCAGGGAAGTTGGGCTGATTGTAGTTAGTATCTGTTTAGCATTGGGATGTTTTGTTTTCATTGTGGTGTCCTATGTGCAGATCTTCAGGGCTGTGATGAGGATCCCCTCGGAGCAGGGGCAGCACAAAGTCTTTTCCATGTTCCTCTCTCACCTCCTCATGGCCTCTCTTTGTCAGCACATCAGCGTTTACCCACCTGAAGCCCCTGTCTATCTCACCTCCCTATCCCTTGACCTGGTGGTGTCAGTGCTGTACTCAGTGGTGCCTCCAGCAGTGAACCCCTCATCTACAGCATGAGGAACCAGGAGCTCAAGGATGCTCAAAAAAATGATGGTTGGATGTTTTTCAGAAGCAATACATTGCCTGTTTTCTTCTGCACAGCATTCAGAGTGTAACTCATTACAGGCCCAGCCTGTCTTCTCAGGTTTTTGCTGTGTGTGTGTGTGTGTTTCTTTGTTTTTCTTGTTATAATGTTGTGCTCAGCAAAATTGTATTATTCTTCCCACTTCTAATTCATTGTGTACCTGTAGAATTTGACCCACAGACTGTGTAAATCAGGTGCAGTGCTCTCTGTGTATTCAAACAAAAGAAAGGACCCTGCAGTGACTTGTTTGTCTTAGATCCTTCCTCTGAGACCTCTGTAAAGACACAGGGCAGTGCCTGCGTGCAGAGGTGGAGGGGAACGAGTCCCAGCACAGCAGCACTGCCAGGGCGCACCAGCCTCGGTCTTGCCAGAGCTGCTCTCTTGCCACTCCCACGCTCTCCTTTGGAGCCCTTGTGTAGGTGTAAGCCTCAGGGGTCACAGTCCTGCTGTGTGGTAGTCCTGTGACTGCAGGCAGGGACAGGCCATGAGCACTTCTGTGACACAGCTGACCTCTATAACGGCATCTCCATCATGACAGGGGATGTCCTCAGCACAGTGCTTGAAGGCTTCGGTCTTCTTCCAAAGTTGCTCTCAGGAACATGCCCAAGGAATAGACTCTAAAGAGCCTTGTTGCTTTGTTTGTTCTCTGTGGGCTCAGTGCGATGAGACTGTGGTCCCAGAATGGCCTTCTAGGGACTTAGGGCTGGTTCATGTGTTGCTTGTTGGTGGCCAGGGCCCATGCAGACAGTGAATGGTCTCCAACGAACCTGCCTGGGGCTCTGCAGCAGTTCATAGGGCTGATGGCAGAGCAGCGTTTTTCTGGAGGGACTTGGGAGCTGCCAGAAGAGCACAAGGGATCTGCAGGGACAGCGTGTGCCAGGGAGTCAGCAGTGAATGGTGCCGACTGAGCACGAGCCTGTCCATTGTGGTGTCACCCACAGACAACACACCAAGTCTGTGTATGAGCCTGCAAATGAGAGCTCTGCAGCCGCGAGGGAGACAGCTGGCCCAGGGAAAGGAGTCTGGCAAGTGATTCATTTTACCCTCAGTGAACTTTCACAGACTGGATCCAGCGCAGAACCCAAACACATCTCACAGCACTGGAGTAAGGCAGGGTACCTCTGAGCACCTTCCATGGCCACCTAAGAGCTTGTGTGGGAGGTGCTCAGTGGCAGTGACCACCATCAGCTGGGTCTGCCTCCCAGCCTGACCAGCACAGCCCAGCAGAATCAGCCCATTGGTCCTGGGCACCACAGCCCACTTGCTCTGCAGAGCAGCATCACCAGCTCGAGGGCTGTGGGGACCATGGGGACAGGGCGCAGCAATGACTGGCTGAGCCAGCACAGACGTGCTGACCTTGGGAAAAGGCTCTGTGGGCAGGTGGGATGTCCTGGGAGAAGAGCAGGGAACGGTGTGTGTGCAGGGGAGACATGGAAAGAGAAACACTTGGCTGTGAGTGCCAGCTTGGGCCAGGTTGCCCTGCGGCTGGGACAGCAGAAGCTGCCGGAGGAGCACCGGGTCCAGGACTCTGTGCTTTCCTGGGGAGCGCCACTGGTAACGGGGGCTGCACGCTTCCTGGGATGGGATCTCCAGGACATGACAGCAGAAGAGACACTGCCACTTACCTCCGTTTCCTCCTTGCTACAAGGCCCAACCAGACCGGGCTGCTCTGCTCGGCTGGGGAGAAGGTAGAGGAGTGGGGATTGCTGGGAAGGGGCTGGGACGGCTGGGCTTGGAAACGCTGGGGAGGAAGAAACACCAATGTACAGCTAAAGTGTGTGAGCATGCAGGGTAGGGGCACACAGCAGTGTCCTCACACAGCCCGGGCTCCTGGGAGGGACACACAGGAGCAGCAGAGCAGGGTGATGTCTCTGCCTTTGTTGATGGGACACCCCAGGGAAGCTGCCCCGGGGCAATCGTCACAGGGCAGCCACTAACAAGCACCGTTTCCAGGACTGCCCTCTCACCCAGCTCAGAGAGGTTGTTCTTCCCTCCAGAGAGGGACATTGAAAGACGAGGTGTGAAGACCATGTTTGCGTTGTACAGAGGAGACAGAAGCATACACATTGCGTGCGGGTGGTAAGATGAACCCAAGTGAGCACAAGCGCCATCAGCTGTTCTTAGGGGTGCCATGAAGGACTGTGGGACAGACGGTGTCTTGAGGTCACTTCACCTGGAGAGTAAGGTCCCCTGGGAAACCCCCTTAATGCAGCACTGGAATGTGCATCCTTGAACTGAGGTACCCCTGTTCATTCTTCATGATTTGGGGCATCTCAGATGAGTGAAGAGCAGGAGGACACACCACAGGGCTGAGGTGCCGGCCAGCCTCTGGGACTGGCAACAGGAGGCCAGGGAGACACTACGACTGCTGCAATGCTCTGCCTCTGCCTGTGGAAGGGAAGGACTCGTTTCTCCAAACACCCCTGTGTGTATGAGGTGTGTACGAGGTGTACGAGGAGTGCATGAGGCCAAATGAGGTGGGGACACCTCACAGCCCTGACATTTGTGTGACTGACTCCAGGAACAACCCCCACCATCCCAGTGAGGTTCATCTCACCTGCCTTGGACAGGCTCATTACCAATTCCTCTGTCTGCTATGTTATCCCTCCTTGGCTTTCTGGCCAAGAAAGGGAAGGGGGACAATCAAACCTCCTTGATGCAGTTTCCCCTCCTGCAAATGGGGAACATCACCAACACTTGACAAATCTCTTCATCCTCTTTCATGACTTGCCCCGTATCTTCTTGCATTAAAAGGCTGCCAGGCTCTTCCTTGTTGTGCATGATGGGAGGAGGAAGGCCAATGGGCATCAGCTGAAAAACATGAAGAAAATCTTTCTCCCCATCAAGATAGTCAAGCACTGGAGGAGATCTCTCAGAGAGCTTATGTCATCTCTATATTTCATGGAATCATAGAATGGTTTAGGTTGGAGGGGAATTTAAAAACCATCTACTTCCAACCCTACTGCCATAGGCAGGGACACCTCCCACTAGACCAGGTTGCTCAAAGCCCCATCCAGCCTGGCCTTGAACACCTCCAGGGATGGGGCATCCACCACTTCCCTGGGCAACATGTTCCAGTGTCTCACCACCCTTGGAGTAATGAATTTGTTCTTAATATCTAATCTCAGTCTCCCCTCTTTCAGTTTCAAACCATTATCCCTCATCCTATCGCTACACTCCCTGAAAACAGTGCCTCCCCAGATCTCCTGTAGGCCCCCTTTAGGTAATGGAAGGCCACAGTAAGGTCTCCTTGGAGCCTTTTCTTATACAGGCTGAACAACCCCAACTCTCTCAGCCTGTCTTCAGAGGAGAGGTGCTCCAGCCCTCTAATCATCTTTGTGAGCCTCCTCTGGACTCACTCCAACAGGTCCATGTCCTTTTTCTGTTGGAGGCTCCAGAGCTGGATGCAGTACTCCAGGTGGAGTCTCACAAGAGCAGAGTAGAGGGGAAGAATCACCTCCCTCGACCTGCTGGCCATGCTGCTTTTAATGAAGCTCAGGATGTGCTTGGCTTTCTGGGCTGCAGGCACACATTTCTGGCTCATGTTGAGCTTCTCATCCACCAACACCTCCAAGTCCTTCTCCTCAGGGCTTCTCTCTATCCATTCTGCACCCAGCCTGTATTTGTGCTTTGGTTGACTTCCTCTTGCAACTCTAAACTTCAAACATTTTTGGTGTTGTTATTCTCTTTGCTTTGTTTTGTCTTGTTTTAATAAGTGATTTCTCAGCGATTTTGTGTGCTGCCTTTGTTTGCAAAGGCAAGTGATCATAAAATTGGGGTGGGATGCAGTGGCAGGGACACGGGAGCGCAGTGCCAGTGTAGGTGCCTGGGACCCTCTGCCCAGGCTCCAGCTGCAGCTTCCCAGGGAGTCTGGTCTCCAGCAGCTCCTCTGGGACAGTGGCCAGGCCCAGGCATGTGCTTCGGAGACACAGGGTCCTCTGGAGGTACCACTGGGTACTGATGGTCAGACAGCGGAGCGCTGCCTGGAAGCCTGAGACATTTTGACATGTGTATGAGCACGACCTCATCAGCTAAAACAAGAGAATAATTTTAATAAACATTTGGTGTTCTCCCATGAGATGTAAATGAGGAGTTTTCAGGATGTCCATTGACAGAAAGACGAGAGCTACTGACCTTTCCCTCTCTTTGCATTGTCAGGACTCTCTCTCAGCCTCTGAATTTAATCTCCCTCATCTTTCACGTATTTCCACCTCTCCTAAACGAAGTGGCCATGTCTGAAGGCACCTTTCCAGCAATGCACGTGCACAGAAGCACTTGCGATTTCTCTCTACATTCCCCTTCCCCTTCCTCTTTCATCATTCAGACACCTCTCAACAATCCCACTGCTGCTTTGAGCTTCAGGCAGTTAAAATTTGACTTTCAGTAGTCTGTTGAATTCTGGTTTTAGGAAACTCTTCATTTGTGCTTATTTCCATAAGAACAGGTTCAACAAGGCTTTAGGTTCAACAAGGTTTCAGGTTCAACAAGGCCAAGTGCCGGGTCCTGCCCTTGGGTCACAACAACCCCATGGACACTACAAGCTTGGGGCAGAGGGGTTGGAAAGCTGCCTGGGGGAGAAGAACCTGGGGCTGTTAGTTGACAGCTGCCTGAATATGAGCCAGCATTGTGCCCAGGTGGCCAAGAAGGCCAATGACATCCTGATTTGTATCAGAAATAGTGTGGTGAGCAGGACTGGGGCAGTGATCATCCCTCTGTACTCAGCACTGGTGAGGACCCACCTCGAGTACTGTGTTCAGTTTTGGGCCCCTCACTACAAGAAGGACATTGAGGTGTTGGAGCGTGTCAAGAGAAAGGCAATGAAGCTGGTGAGGGGTATGGAGGACAAGCCTTATGAGGAGCGGCTGAGGGAACTGGGGTTGTTTAGCCTGGAGAAGAGGAGGCTGAAGGGATACCTTGTTGCTCTCTACAGTTCCCTGAAAGGAGCTTGTAGAGAGGTGGGAGCTGACCTCTTCTCCCTGGTGACAAGTGATAGGACAAGAGGAAATGGGTTCAAGTTATGCCAGCAAGGTTTAGATTGGATATTAGGATTTTTTTTTTTTTTCACTGAAAGGGTTATCAAGCATTGGAATAGGCTGCCCAGGGAGGTGGTGGATTTGCCATGCCTGGAGGTGTTTAAAGAAAGGGTAGATGTGGTACTTGGGGACATGGTTTAGAAGTGGTTCTGCCAGGGTAGGTTAATGGTTGGATTTGATGATCTTAAAGGTCCCTTCCAACCTCAACAATTCTATGATTCTGTGATTCTATTCTATGAAATCCATGCTGATGGTTCTTGGACACATTCTTCTGCTGCTGGTGCCCAGAAATGTCACCACGGAGGACTCTGATGGCACAACACTCCTCACCAAAGTGAGCTTGTACAGCCTGTGGCTCCCTGGGTTGCACATTTGGACTCTTTCAAAGACAGGTGCTACACTTGCTTGTCCTCTTTCACCAGAGACCTCTGCAATCCCATGACCTTTCAAAAGGGATATTCCAAAGAAATATTGATCTTCCTCTGTAACCTCATTACCACTCTTCTCCCTGTTACACACTGTGTGTACTTTCTCTAATCTTTCGGATGTATACCCTTCTCCTGAGACAATGTTCATTTCTAAAGTCATCTTTGCAGATGCAGACTCTCTGGGCAAAGGCCCTTTCCATTCTTCGCCAGTTTTCTCCTCCCCTTACTCTTTCTTCGCTCAGATACCTCTCACCTGTGCTGCTGCTTTGACTTTCAAGGAGTTCAAAGCTTGCCTGTCTTTCAACAATCTAATTGTCTCCTCAGCCAACTCCTTAATTGTGTTTATATCTGTCTTGTCTATCTACCTTCCTAAACTCTTTCTCATAAGAACTCCCTTGTAGAAAGGCAGCCTCATTAGAGGTAGCTTGTCCTGAGCCTGTGATTGCGGACTGTGTGTTATTGTTTAGGAAAACTGATTATGCTTTACTTTTCTTTTCTTACAAACAGGAAAAGTTCTCCTGTGCCTGGGTGCAGCCAGGGCTCTGAGGAGCGCAGGTGGGAGATGGGGCAATGGAGCTGTGACATCCAGCTGCAGACTTCAGTGGAGAAGTCTGATGCAAGGACCAGGGGTGCCAGTCCCAGGTGGCCAATGTCAGAAATGGGGAGGGTGGGGAGGTGAGGAGCAAAGCTGTCCTACAGTGTCAGACCTCCAGGGACTGCTTCTCCTCCCTGTCCAGACCCCCTGAAGGGACACCCTGTATCCAGAACAATCAGGGAATGCTTCTATCCTAATCATAAGTGATAATCAGGAGTAATATAGTATATCCTTTAAAATAAAAAAGACATTTTTCTTAGGTGCGCTTTGAAATCTCCTCCTTAACTACACTCTGAAACCTCTCTAATTGGCTGTACAAGTCTTGAAGATTTGAAGAAAATTACAAGAACGATGAACACCTTGTTAGGGCTTTCTGTCTTTTAATGAGCCCCACGGTGTATTTGGTGCTGAGTCCATGAGCCTCAGGCACTGAGAGAAGATTGAACAAAGTGCTCCAGAAGTCCAAGTCAGAAGCAAAGTACCTTGAAGCCTTGATTGGCCCCACTGAGGGTCGTTACTGCCAAAGCCTCCCCAGGGACTCGTTAGAGGAGATAACTGGAGGCTGTGGCTGCAGGTAGGCAAAGGCACTGTGCAGGTGGCTGTAATGCTGAGGAACCCCTTGGCTTGGTTTGATGCAGCAGAAAGGCCAACCCCTGACCCCCAGGCCCTGGGAAGGCAGGTCCTGCCCCTCACTGGTGGCTCAGGGCTCTTCCTGGGGGCCGTGGGGTGTGAGGGTGAGCGAGGCTGAGTGTAAGAAAATTCTGTGACACCTCCTGGCCTCCCAAAAAGGGGCAAGGACTAAACAAAATCCAGAGTCCCAAAAGAATCATAGAATCATTTCGAATTGCAAAAGACCTTTAGGATCATAGAGCCCAACTGTAAACCTAACACTGCCGAGTCCACCACTAAACCATGTCCCTGTGTGCCACATCTACACATCCATTAAATACCTCCAGTGATAGTGACTCAACCACTTCCCTGGGCCGCCTGTTCCAGTGCTCGAAAGCCCTTTAGCTGAAGAAATTTTTCCTAATACGCAATGTAAATCTCCCCTGGAGAAACTTGAGGCTATTTCCTCAAATCCTCTCTCTCATTACTTGGGAGAAGAGACCAACCCCCACCTCGCTACAACGTCTTTTCAGGGAACCGGAGAGAGCGAGAAAGTCTCCCCTCAGCCTCCTCTTATCCAGGCTAAACAACCCCAGTTCCCTCAGCCGCTTCCCACAAGACTTGTCCTCCAGACCCCTCACCAGCTTCATTGCCTTTCTCTGGACACGCTCCAACACCTCAATGTCCTTCTTGTAGTGAGGGGCCCAAAACTGAACACAGTATTTGAGATGGAGCCTCACCAGTACTGAGTACATGGGGACGATCACTTTCCTAGTCCTGCTCACCACACTCTTACTGGTACAAGCCCGGATGCTGTGGGCCTTCATGGCCACCTGGGCACACTGCCAGCTCATATTCAGCCACCAACATCCCCAGGTCCTTTTCTGCTGGGCATCTTTCCAGCCACTCTGCCCCAAGCATGTAGCGCTGCGTGAGGTTGTTGTGACCCAAGGGCAGGACCTGGCTCTTGGCCTTGTTGAACCCCGCACTATTTGGGACCCATGGATCCAGCTTGTCCAGATCCCTCTGCAGAGCCTTCCGACACTCAGGCAGATTAACACTCCCACCTTAATTGGTATCATCTGCGAACTTACTGAGGGGGCACTCCACCCCCTTGTCTAGATCGTTGATAAAGATATTAAAGAGAACCGGTCCCAGTACTGAGCCCCGGGGAACATCACTTGTGACCGGCCGCCAAATGCATTGAACTCCATTCAGCACCACTCTTTGGTCCCGGCCGTCCAGCCAGTGTTTTACCCAGCAGAGTGTACACCTGTCCAAGCCATGAGCAGCCAGTTTCTCCAGGAGGATGCTGTGGGAAAAAGTGTCAAAGGCTTTAATGAAGCGCAGGTAAACAACATCCAGAGCCTTTTCCTCATCCACTAAGCCGGTCACCTTGTCATAGAAGGAGGTCAGGTTTCTCAGGCAGGACTTGCCTTTCATAAACTCATGCTGGCTGGGTCTGATCGCCTGGTTGTCCTGTATGTGCTGCATGATGGAACTCAGGATGATCTCCTCTGTAACCTTTCCCAGCACCGAGGTCGGACTGATAGGCCTGTAATTCCCCAGGTCCTCCTTCTGGTCCTTCTTGTAGATGGGCGCCGCGTTTGTTATCTTCCAGTCAACTGGGACCACCCCAGTTAGCCAGGAATGCTGATAGATGATGGAAAGTGGCTTGCTGAGCACTCCCGCCAGTTCCCTCAGTACCCTTGGGTGGATCTCATGCGGCGCCATAGACTTGTGTATTTCTAAGTGATGTAGCAGGTTCCTCACCATTTCCCCTTGGATTGTGGGGGCTTCATTCTGCTCCCCAACCCTGTCTTCCAGCTCAGGGGGCTGGGTACCCAGAGAGCAACTGGTCTTACTCTTAAAGACTGAGGCAAAGAAGGCATTAAGTTCGTAAGCCTTTTCCTCATGCCTGGACACCGTCTTTCCCTCCACATCCAATAAAGGATGGAGATTCTTCTTGGCCCTCCTGGTGTTGATGGTGTATTTACGAAACATTTTTCATTGTCTTTTATGGCATGGCCAGATTAATTTCTAGTTGTGTTTTAGCCCTTCTACTTTTCTCCCTGCATAACCTCATGACATCCTTGCAGTCCAACCGAGTTGCCTGCCACTTCTTCCAACTGTCATAAACCCCTTTTTTCCCCTCAGTTCCAGCCAAAGCTCTCTGTTCAGCCAGGTCTTCTTCCCTGATGGCTCGTCTTTCGGCACATGGTGACAGCCTGCTCCCGTGCCTTTACAAGTTCCTTCTTGATGAATGTCCAGCCTTCCTGGACTCCTTTGCCCTTCAGGACTTCCTCCCAAGGGACTCTGTTAACCAGACCCCTAAACAGGCCAAAGCCCGCCCTCCGGAAGTCCCAGGTGGCAGTTCTGCTGACCCCCCTCCTGACTTCTCCAAGAATTGAAAATTCTGTCATTTCATGATCACTATGCCCAAGACGGCCTCCAATCCTCACATCCCCCACAAGCCCTTCTCTGCTGGCAAACAACAGGCCCAGTGGGGTGCTTCCCTCCTTTGCTCCCTCCCCAGATGTGTCAGGAAGTTATCCTCAACACACTCCAGGAACCTCCTGGGCTGCTTCCTCTCCACTGTATTGCATTTCCAGCAGACATCCAGTAAGTTGAAGTCCCCCACGAGGACAAGGGCTGACTATCGTGACACTTGTCCCAGCTGCTTCTAGAATATTTCATCTGTCTCTTCATCCTGGTTGGGTGGTCTATAACAGACTCCCACCATGACATCTGCCTTGTCGGCCTTTATTTAACACCTCCCAGTACAGACAGGGTCCTGTCCAGTACAAAGTGGGTTATTTTAACGTGTCCCAGTATAGACTGGGCCGAATCCCAGTAGCAGGGGGATCCCCTGATCCCCTCAGAATGCAGACTGGGCACCATCCAAGTACAAACTGCATCTCCTGGCAACCTCCCAGCACAGACTGGGCCCTTTCAAGTCCAAAATGGGGCCCTTTGAACCAAGCCCAAGAAGACTGGGCCTTGTCTCTGTACAAACTGGATCCCCAATCCTGTACAGACTGAGCCTTCTCACAGTATAAACTGCACCCCTTTAACCCCTCCCATGACAGACTGGTCCCTGTCCCACTAGAAAGTGGATCTCCTCAACCCCTCCCAGCAGAGACTGGGCCCTGACCCAGTATGAAGTGGATCCCCTCAACCTCTGCCAGAACAGATGGGGCCCTCTCCTAGTACAAACTGGATCACTCGATCCCCTCTTAGTAAAAACTAGTTCCTGTCCCAGTACAAACTCCACCACCTCACCCCCTCCACACAGAAACTGGGTCAGGTGCCAGTACAAACTGGATCCCATGGCCCCCTCCCTGTAACCCCTGGGCCCCATTCCACTAGAAATTTTATCCCTTTAAACCCTCCTGGTATACACTGCACCCTTCCCAGTACACTCCAAATCCCTTAACCCCTCCCACTACCGACTGGTCCCCGTGGCAGTACGAACTAGATGCTGTGGGCCCCTCCCAGTACAGACTGGGTCCCCTCCTGGTACAAACTGGATCCCGTGCTCCCCTCCCAGTACAGAACTGACTGTCAACAAATAGAGATTACTCCATTTTACCCCTCCAAGTACAGACTGTGTTCTGTCCCTTTATAAACTGGATCCCTTAAACACCTGACAGTAAAGACTGGGCTCCGTCCAAATAGAAACTGGATCCCTTTAACCCCTCCCAGTACAGACTGGGCCAATGCCGAGTCCAAAATGGACTCCCCGGTCCCCACCCACTACCAACTGGCCACCTCTAATACAATCTGGATCCTCTAACTTATGTCAGGACAGACTGGGCCCTGTCCCAGTCCAAACTGCATGCCCTGATTCCCTCCCAGTACAGAAGGGGCCTTGTCCCAGTATGAAGAGAATCCCTTTAATTCCTCCCAGCGGAGAAAGAGCCTCTTCCTAGTCCAAAGTGGATCCCAGCCCAGCTCCCAGTGCAGACTGCTCTGTGTACCAGTACAAAATGGATCGCTTTAACACTGCCCTGTACAGACTGGGCCTCATCTCAGTACAGACTGGATCCCCCACTTTCCTCCCAGTACAGACTGGGCCCTCTCCACGTAGAAATGGGATCCTCTGAGCCAATCCCAGCAGAGTCTGGGCCTCGTCTCAGTACAAACAGACTGGGTCCTGTCCCAGTACAAACTTTATGCCTTTAGACCCTCCCAGGGTACACTGGGCCACCCTCCCAGTCCAAACTGGAGCCCGTGGCCCCTTCCCACTACAGTCTGGGCTCTATCACAGTACAAACTGGGTTGCTTTAACCCCTGCCAGTACAAACTTGGCCCCTCCCACTACAAACTAGTCCTCTTTAACCCCTCCAAGTACAGGCTGAGCACGCTCCCAGTATAAACTGGATCCTCTCATCCCCTCCCAGTACGACTGGGCACTGCCATTTCAAACTGGATTTCATTAAACCCTTCCAGTACAGACTTGGTCCCCTCCCAGTAAAAACAGGCTCTGTTTAGAATCATGGAATGGTTTGGGTTGGAAGGGACCATTAAAGGCCATCTAGTGCAACCCCCCTGCCATGAGCAGGGACACCTTCAACTGGATGAGCTGTCTCCAAGCCCCGGCCAACCTGGCCTGGAATGTTTCCAGGGATGGGGCATCTCCTGTCTCTCTGGGCAACCTGGGCCAGTGTCTCACCATCCTCATTGTTAACAGGTCTTTATATCGAGTGTAAATTTCCCCCCTTTTAGTTTAAAGCCCTCACCCTTTGTCCTATCGCAACAGGCCCTGCTAAAAACTCTGTCCCCAGCTCTCCTGTAGGCCTCCTTTAGGTACTGGAAGGCCCAAATAAAGTCTCCCCAGAGCATTCTCTTCTCCAGGCTGAACAAACCCAACTCTCTCAGCCTTTCCTCACAGCAGAGGTGCTCCAGCCCTCGGAGCATCTTTGTGGCCTCCTCTGGACCCACTCCAATAGGTCCATGTCTGTCCTGTGCTGAGGGCTCCAGAGCTGGAGCAGCACTGCAGGTGGGGTCTCACCAAAGCAGAGCAGAAGGGCAGAATCCCCTCCCTCGACCTGCTGGTAATGCTTCTTTTGATGTATCCCAGGATACCGTTGGCTTTGTGATCTGCGAGCGCACATTGCCAGCTCATGTCCAGCTTTTCATCCCCAAGTATACCCAAGTCCTTCTCGGCAGGGCTGCTCTCCATCCCTTCATCCCACAGGCTGTATTGATATCACAGATTGCCCCAACCCACGTGCAGGACCCTTCACTTGGCCCTGTGGAACCTCATGCTGTTTATACGGGCCCACTTCTTGAGCCTTTCCAGGTCCCTCTGGATGACATCCTGTCCGCTGGGAGTTTCAATTGCACCACTCAGTGTGGTGTCATCAGCATACTTGCTGATGGTGCACTCGATCCCACTGCCTATGTCATTGATGAAGATATTGAACAGTACTGGTCCCAGTACGGACTGCTGAGGTTCACCGCTTGTCACCAGTCTCCATCTGGACATGAGGCCGTTGACCACTACTGGATGGGACCATCAAACCAGTTCCTCATCCACCGAACAGTCCACCCTTCAAATCCACATCTCTCCAGTTTCACAGAATCACAGAGTGGTCAGGGTTGGAAGGGTCTTCTCGAGATCATCTAGTCCAAGCCCCCTCCAAGAGCAGGGTCACCTACAGCAGGTTGCACAGGATGGCAACCAGGCGGGTTTGGAATGTCTCCAGAGTGGGAGACTCCCCCACCTCTCTGGGCAGCCTGTGCCAGTGCTCTGCCACCCTCAAAGGAAAGAACTTCCTCCTCATGTTAAGATGGAACTTCCTACATTCAAGTTTGTGCCTGTTCCCTATAGTCCTATCACTGGGCACCACTGACAAAAGACTTCCCACCCCCCTGGCACCCTCCCTTTAAGTATTTATAAGCATAGATAGGGTCCCCCCTCAGCCTCTTTTTTTCTCCAGACTAAAAAGCCCCAAGTCCCTCAGCCTTTCCTCATAAGAGAGATGTTCCAATCCCCTCATCATCTTCGTAGCCCTTTGCTGGACCCTCTCCAGCAGTTCCCTGTCCTTCTTTAAGTGGGGATCCCAGATCTGGACACAGTACTCCAGATGAGGCCTCACCAGGGCAGAGTAGAGGGGGAGGATGACCTCCCTCGACCTGCTGGCCACACTCTGCTTGATGCACCCCAGGATGCCATTGGCCTTCTCGGCCACCAAGACACATTGCTGGCTCATCGTCATCCTGTTGTCCACTGGGACATGCTGCTGCATGTTCCCGCAAGATCTTCCTTTCTTCCAGCTGGACAAGCCCAGCTTTTTCAGCTTCTTCTCACAGCACAAGTGCTCCAACCATGACCTTGGTGGCCCTCCACTGAACGGGCTCTTTTAACAGTGTCTCTCAGGCATTGCAGCGGGTCAGAACCTGGGGGAGTATTCTGGATCAGTTCTCAAATGTGCGGAGCCCAGGGCGATAATCACTCCCACTGGCTGTGCTCCTGCTCATACTGCCCAGGATGCTTTTGGCGTTTGCAGATGGCTCCATGTTTTGCCTAATGAAACAGAAGTACCACCAGAGCCTTTCCTGCAGTGCTGATACCAACCTAGGCAGTCCCTGCCCTCTGTCACTTCAGGCCCTTAGTCAACCTCAGCAAAAAAACTTTAGATCTGTCTTTGTTGGATAACATGATGTTACTAGTGGCCTGTCCTTGTCTAAGTCCCTTGGGATGGCAACCCTGCCTTCTAATATAGTGTCTGCTCTCCTCATTGAGGTGTCATCTACAAATGGTATAAAAAAAGGATTTTGTCATCTCCTTTGTGTAATTAAAAGCCCTTGAAACATGGTGGAACCCGACTAGATACATCCCTCTGGGCAGAACACTATGCGTTCACCAAGTTCCTTCAAGCCCGAGTACTGATCTCAGTTATTACCCATCTACTTATCCACCCAATCAGACCATAATGTTGTAACTGGACACAAGAATACTGTGGGGAATGAGGCTGATAGCATAGTGTTCGGCGCAGAGTCTAGTTGGAGGCCTGTAAGTAGCAGTGCTCCCCAGGGGTCAGTACTGGCCAGTCTTGTTCAACATGTTAATCAACGTCCTGGATGAGGGCACAGAGTGTACCCTCAGCAAGTTTGCTGACATCTGTTGGAAGGGTAACACAGCAGGGCATAGGCAGTCCAGGAGGTTCTTGGATTGTATTGACAACGTTTTTCTCCCAGTGGTAGAGGAGCAAACGAGGAGAGGAGCTCTGCTGGACCTTGTCCTTACCAACAAGGAGGGGCTGGTAGGCAGTGTCAAGCTCAAGGGCAGCCTGGGCTGCCGTGACCATGAAATGGTCAAGTTTGAGATCATCAAGGCAGCGAGGAAGGTGCGCAGCAAGCTGACCACCCTGGGCTTTAGCAGAGCTGACTGTGTCTTCTTGAAGAATCTGCTCAGTATAGTGCCATGGGATGAAGTGCTGGAGGGAAGAAGGGCCCAAGTAAGCCAGTTAATATTCAAGGCTCACCTTCTCCAAGCTCAGGAGTGATGCATCCCTACAAAGAAGAAGGCAGGCAGAAAAGCCAGGAGGCCTGCATGGATGAACAAAGAGCTCCTGGACATGCCCACAAGTGAAAAGGAGGCCTACAGGGGGTGGAAACAGGGGCGGGAAGCCTGGGAAGAATACAGAGAAATTGTTCAAGCAGCCCCGGATCAGTTTAGGCAAGCTAAAGCCCAGATTGAACTAAATCTGGCCTGGGGCATCAAGACAAACAAAAGTCCTTCTTTAAGTATGTCAGCGAGAAAAGAAAGACTAGGTAAGAGCATGCAATATTTGGATGCTGCCAGTCATCAGGGAGTTCCCTCCCTCAACCTCCATGGCCTTTCAATGATTACGGAGTGTCATTGGACACGCTGGGACATTGGCTTACCCTGTCATCTCCCTCAGCTGCCACCCCTCCTGTCCCATAGACTGGTAAGGATTGTCTTAGTTAAGGTGACTTGGGAACAATCCACTGCTGGTGGCGTTCCTCCAGATTCCTGCCCCGAGTCACAGAGCCCTGGGAGACCTTGCTGGGGCAGACTGAGGCAAAGAGGATGTAGAGAATCTCCGATATAGCTCCACCCGCTCTATGAAACTCAGCAGTGGCCACACAGTGGCTTTGTTTCTCCTTGAACTGTTCCTGAAGGAGTAAACACTCATACTGGTGCCCTTGAATTGCCTTTGGGGTTAGATTGAATTGTGATCTGGACTATAGCTGAGCTTGGAGGAGGCTGTCCTTGAAGACCAGCTGGACTGAGCTCTGCCACCATGTCACAGCTCTGTCTGCCACAGGAACGGCTCCAGCTCGTCCTGTCTGTGCCCCTGGCTGAGATCATTGCTGCACGTTTGGGCTGAAGCCCCCCAGCTGTGGCACCAGTCAGCTGGGGACTTGTCATAAGGACTCCTGGTACCAAGAATCCAAGAACCCGTGTGTGCTACTGATTGGACAAGAAGAGGGGTTACTCATGGCCAGGTCTTCTTCTGCTGGGAGAAATACCACTGGTGGAAGTAAGTGTCTCTGCGCAGCTGAGGGAGGGAACATCAGAGATTGCATCAGCCTTTTTCACAGGCGGTTCCCCTGGAGCCCCAGGGACACCTCCAGGGAGCCCAGAGGGGACAGAGAGAGTGTCACCGTGGGCTGGTCCTCTGCTGCTGAGCTGGGCCGGGCTGCTGGGCCAGAGGGAGCTCCTGGCAAGCGGGCAGCGCTGCAGAGAGACAGCTCTGCCCAGGAGCAGCTCCTCTGCACGGCACAGCAGGGCTGAGGGCACTGCCTGCAGGCAGCGAGGGCAGAGCAGGGAGGCAGAGAGAGGTTAAGGGCAGTCTGGAGAGGGAGGATGCTGAGAGCTTACTGCGGGAGAAACCTTCATAGCCCTTGACATGGTAAGTCTCTGGGTTAGGGCAATTGCAGCTGCAGTTCTTGGAAAGATGTCCAAAAGCTGCTCCTCCCATGGCCTATGGGATCTTTCAGGAGGACTCTGACACTTCCTCTAGTGTAGAGGTGAAGAATGTGCTCCAGAGGAGGAATGCCCTGCAGTGCCTTCAGAGGGAGAGGGCACGACGGCTGCCTTCTCCTTAGGACCACTGCCATGTGTGATGGTGGGTGTGCAGGCAGGGGTGGGCAGGGCTGTCCTTGCCAGCAGGGTCCCTGCACCCCAGGGGCTTTGTGCTGGGGCAGGGACTCTGCCGCCTGCCAGGGTCAGCTCTCCGCCTGCCCAGGGAGCTCCCACGGAGGTGCTGTGGGGAGAAGGTGTGTGTGGAAGGAGCAACTCCTTGCATGGCAGGGTCCTGGTGTTGCCGAGAGAGAACTGCGTGGGTCAGGGCTGCTCACAGCTGAAGGGCAGTGGCAGAGGAAACTTTTCAAGAAGAACCTCAAGGCAGGGGCTACCTGAAAGCGAAGGAGTTTGTGCTTTCAGTCTTCTGCTTTTTTTTTTTTTTTTTTTGTGTGGGGAGTGAGACGTGGAGATTTGTCTCCCCGTTCTTCAGAAGGCACAGAGCCTCCAAATCTTTTTCACTTAGAGGTGAATAAATCAGGGAGTAAGAAAAATCCATATGCTACAGCTTACAGAGAGCACCCAGCATCACCTTTCCAGCCTTATCAGCGTTGGTCAGATGTTCCTGTCAGAGCCTGCACCCACAGAAATGCTCCTGGGCAGTGTTCTGCTGCCAGGAGGTGTCTGCGGGACAGAGCTGAGCACACAGCATCTGTGATGGGTTCTGTGTGCACTGCCGGCGAGGAGACGCGCTGCCAGAGAAAGAGCTCCCAGCAGGGACAGCTCCAGGCAGCAGAGCCCTGGGCTGGGAAAGAGAGGGAACAGCTCCCATGTGCCTTGGGAGGGTGATTCGGGCACCTTCCTGCCATCTCCTGTAATGAGGGCGCCTTCTACTGGCCTCCTCTCTCGCCCAGCAGAGCTTCTGACATCAAGGCTGTGGGGTTTCTGGCTGAGGTGCCTCCTCAGCAGCCACACACCAAGGAGGAGAAACTCCTTAGTTCTATGGGTCTCTGTCTTCTCTCAGCAGGAGCATTTCTCCACCTTCCCCTCCTGTCCATGCTGCTCTTGTTCTTACATCCATACTCTCTAGTAAGAGGGGGTTCAGGTGTGGCTCACACGCCAACACTGCCATGCAGCTGTGTCCGTGGGACCAAAGTCCTTCAAACCACCCAAACCTGTGGGGCTGTGGAAAATGCAGTGTGGAGCTGGGGGGTGAGCTGGCTCTGCTGAGATCACTGCACTTTGAGCACTTGTGGGAATTTCCCTGGCATTCTCCTGCTGGAAAATGCTGACCAGCTTGTCTTCATGACACAGGGATTACTGATGAGGCAAACGGTGACTTTCAGAAGCTGCCCCACGTTTCCCAGATGCCCACTGCTGTCAAGCAGGGGTGACTGCTCGGGAGCCCATGGGCAGAAGCCTCCTTCTCGTGTCATGTTTGGCCAGCACAAAGCAGAGCTCAGAACTTGGGGAAGTCCAAAGGTGCTGAAAGGAAGGAGGAAGGCAATGTGTGTTTGGGAAGGACAGAGGAGAATGGGACACAGGAATGTGAAGAGATGTGCTCAGAGCAGTCCTAACCTGTGAGTGTGTTTTCCTCCTTTGGCAGAACCTCATGAACAAAGGGATCAGATGTCCAACAGCAGCTCCATCACCCACTTCCTCCTCCTGGCGTTCGCAGACACACGGGAGCTGCAGCTCTTGACCTTCTGGCTCTTCCTGGGCATCTACCTGGCTGCCCTCCTGGGAAACGGCCTCATCATCACCGCCATCGCCTGTGACAACCGCCTGCACACCCCCATGTACTTCTTCCTCCTCAGCCTCTCTGTTCTGGACCTGGGCTGCATCTCCACCACTCTCCCCAAAGCCATGGCCAATTCTCTGTGGGACACCAGGGCCATCTCCTATGCAGGATGTGCTGTCCAGCTCTTTTTCTTTGTCTTTTTCATTTCAGCAGAGTTTTCTCTTCTCACCATCATGGCCTATGACCGCTACATTGCCATCTGCCAACCCCTGCACTACGGGACCCTCCTGGGCAGCAGAGCTTGTGTCCGCATGGCAGCAGCTGCCTGGGCCAGTGGGTTTCTCTATGCTCTCCTTCACACGGCCAATACATTTTCACTCCCCCTCTGCCAGGGCAATGTTATGAACCAATTCTTCTGTGAAATCCCCCACATCCTCAGGCTCTCCTGCTCAGATGCTTACCTCAGGGAAGTTGGGCTTCTTGTTGTTAGCACCTGTTTAGCCTTTGGGTGTTTTGTTTTCATTGTGGTGTCCTATGTGCAGATCTTGAGGGCAGTGCTGAGGATCCCCTCTGAGCAGGGAAGGCACAAAGCCTTTTCCACGTGCCTCCCTCACCTGGCCGTGGTCTCCCTCTTTCTCATCACTGCCATGTTTGCCTATCTGAAGCCCTCCTCTGTCTCCTCCCCATCCCTGAACCTGTTGGTGTCATTCCTGTACTCAGTGGTGCCTCCAGCTATGAACCCCCTCATCTACAGCATGAGGAACCAGGAACTCAAGGATGCTCTAAGAAAATGGATGACTGGTTTCTTTTCAGAAGCAGCAATGAACTGCACATTTTCTTCTACATATCACTCATCATGTAACTCATTACAGGCCCAGACTTTCTTTGCTAGGTTTTTTTCCTTTCATTTCTTTGGGTTTTAGCTTTTCTGGGCTATACTAATGCTGTCAACAAAAGAACAGAGTCATCCTTTATCTTATTTCTATGTCAGGATCTGCCTGTCTTGTTTGATCCAGAGACTTTGTATAAATAAGGAGCTCCTCTCTCTGTGTGTTTAAACAAAATAAAGGACTCTGCACTGAGTTTTGTGTCTGAGATCCCTTCTCTGAGACCTTCTCTGGAGCTGCAGGGGCCTCATCTGTGTGCTGAGGTGGAGGGGGCAGGAGCCATCTGAGCTGGGTCTGCCTCCCAGCCTGACCAGCATGGCCCTGGGCACCACAGCCCCCGGCTCTGCAGAGCCGCACCACCAGCTCGGGGGCTGTGGGACGCCTGGGGAGGGGGTGCAGGAGTGGCTGGCCAGGCCAGCACGGATGAGCTCTCTCGGGAAAAGGCTCTGAGGGGAGATGGGCTGTGGTGGGAGAAGAGCAGGGCACCACGTGTGTGCAGGGCAGCCATGGCAAGAGGAACCCTTTGCTGCGGTGGGGCAGCTCGGGGCAGGCTGCCTGTCCCTGGGGCCAAAGGGCCTTCCTGAGGGTGCCCTGGGCCAATTCTCTCATGCCATCCTGGGAGGACGTTTGGCAGCTGGGGCTGCAAGCTGCCTGGGGTGGAGGTCTCCTCAGCATGCCGGCTGGGTGGACAGTCTCACTGGCCTGCACATCCTGCTGTGGGACCATTCCCAATGGGGTTGTCTCTGCTGGTCTGTGCTGGGGAGAGGGCAGGAGGTGGCCAGATTCAGGGAGGGTGTGGGCTGGCGGGGCTGGCAAGTGCCTCAGAGAGGAAAACCCCAGGGAAGAGCTGAAGTGTGGGAGTGTGCAGGGTGGGGGCACACAGCAGTGTCCTGGCGCATCTGGGCTCCTGCGCGAGACATGAGGGACCAGCAGAGCAGGGTCTGGGCTGTGCCTGTGCCCACTGGACGCCCCGGGGAAGTTGCCCCAGGGCCACCATCATGGGCCAGCCAAAAACAACCTCCATTTCCAGCACTGGACTCTCATCCCACCTCAAAGAGGTTCTTTGTCCCTCCACAGAGGGACACCAAAGACAAGGTCCATCTTTGCATTGTACAGATGAGACTTAAGCATGCACATCTTGTGCGTGTGGGGAGATGGACACGTGTGAGCACAAATGCCATCAGCTATTCCTGGGGCTGCCATGAAGGCGTGTGGGACAGACGAGGTCACTTCACTTGGAGTGTAACATCCCCTGGGGAAACAGCTGGATGCAGCACTGGGATGTGCTTCCTTGAACCGAGGTCCCCGTGTCCATTCCTCATGAGGAGTGCAGAGCATGGCGACACACTGCAGGGCTGTGGTGCCTCCCAGCCTCTAGGGTTGACTGCAGGAGGTCAGAGAGACACTGTGACCTGTGCAGTGCATTGCTTCTGCACGGGCAAGGGAAGGACTCGTGTCTCTGATCACCCATGTGTGTATGAGAAGTGCCCGAGGCCAGCTGAGGTGTGGGCACCCGACAGAGCTCTGACATTTCTGTGTGTGACCTCACAAACAAATCCCCACTGTCCCAGGGACAGTCATCTCAGCTGCCGTGGACAGGCTCATTGCAAGTGCTCCTCTCTGCTCCATCACCCTGTCCTGTGACTCTGGATTGTGCCCTCAAAAGTGCCAGAGCAGCCAGACAGGTTCCGGGGTCCTTGGAAAAAGCAGATGTCAAACCCATCTTCAAGAAGGGCAGGGGTGAGGATTGGGAGAATTACAAGGTGGTGTGCCTTCCTCAGTCCCTTAGAAGGTGGTGGGGTATGTCCTCCCGCAGCCGTCTCCAGGCACTGGAAGGAGAAGAAAGGCATTGCTGGACCAGGATGGTTAGGGGAAACAAGGGCATGTTGTGTACCTGGCCTTGTGCACGGCCTTTGACATCATCTCCCACAGTCTCCTTATGGCCAGATTGATGCTCTCTGGACTGAAGCAGTGGATCGTCTGGTAGGAGGGAAGTTGGCTAGATGATCAGGCACAAAAGTCAACAGCGGTACAAAGTCCTGCCTGAAGCCAGTCATAACAAGAATCCCTCAGTGATTAGCATTTGGGCCAACGTTGTTGAATGTCCTTATAATCCCCCTGTACGGTGGAGCCCCATCCAAGAAGAGGACGTGGATGTGGGCTGGCATGTCCCTTCTGCCTGAGTACCTGATGGGACAGCAGCAGGCAGATGGCTTGTTTGTGTCTTTCCAAGAAGCTGAAAGGCCAGCAGTAGTCACATGGTTTAGAAGATCATGGTGAGGTTACTTCTGTCTGGTCAAGTGAAAGGCCACAAGAAGGCTGATGAGTGAGGTCACCTGCCTGGAGGGTGCTTCCTCAGATTTTTGAGCTTTCCTTGGAAGTGGGACAAAGCAGGAGAGAGCAAAACTGCTACAAAGTGCAGCTGGGAAAGTGGAGACTGGACATAAGGAAGAAGCAATTTCCCTGGAAAGGTAGAGCTGTGATGCAAGAGGTCACCCAGAGAGAGCTGGTGTCCCGGTTTGAGGTATAACAGGGACCATTTTCTTCAGTAACTTTGCTTCTTAGCCGGGTCTCTTCTAACTGCTGAAATTAACAGCGTATTGTGCAGACACTATTTGCTCTCATAGTGATCAGACCTTTATAGTTGATGCCCAGGCATGGTGTGCAGAGAGGATCTTGCTTATACTTATTGCTATAACAACCAAGGCCAACCAACGTTGTTATTTGCCCCGTTGGAGGGTCAGAAGTGGAAAAGCGCGGTGGGGTCCAACCAAATATACCAATACCAATACAAAATATACCAGGATTATACTCAGCCAACTATAACCGTAGGAAGCTGTGCACTCCCAGCAGTGGACAGCAAATGTGGGACACTGTGGGCGCTGCGGCTTCAGGAGGAAGGGAAGGGCTCAGGGCTCTGGCACCAGGGCATGAAGTTCTCAGGATGGCAGCCATCAAGGGAGAGAGGGCACTTCACAACAAACTTTATATTGAATGTGACAATGCTCATGGTATGAAATAATCCTGTTGGCAGCTCGGGTCAAGTGCTCGGGACTCGCTCCTCCTCATCCCTGCACCCGGCAAGCTCGAAAACATTGAGACCTTGAAACCCCCACACCATAGTTGGCTATAAAGTATATATATTGACAAATTCAGAACCCAGAGCCTTCTAAAAGTGCAGTCTTCCCAAGTATTAAAAGAGAATTTAGTCCTGTCTCACTCAAACCAGGAGAACGGATCACAAGGTTGACCTCTTTGCTTAATCCAAGGAGAAAGAGGCCTATTTGAGGTGAGCCTCTTCTTGGCACCAGCTTTGAGAGCAGAGCTGAGATTTCAGGCAGTGCACTTGGGAAATCACGTTGTATTACAGACCAACGAAGAGAACTTCAGCTCTTCCACAGTGTTAGATGTACATATATATGGGCTCCAGGTGAGACAGCGTGGGTTCATTCCTTGCTAGAAGTACGCTGAATCTAAACAATTGTGGGGGATCATCATAACCACCGATTATCACAAAAGATTATTCATGGCAAAAATAAAAATGCTGATAATGATAATGAAAATGATGCCAATAATGGCAAGGTAGATAAGGGAAAGGATAAGCCACACAAACAACAAACAGGTCTGGAATGGGATAACCCAGGATTCATTCCTGGACTGTGGGTGAAATGTTACCACTCTTGACAAACATCCGTGAAATCACTTTCCTACTGCCCTGCTTCAGCTTCTCATTCCTCATGCTGTAGAAAAGGGGGTCACAGCTGGAGGTACCACAGAGTACAGGACTGCCACCACCAAATCAAGGGATGGGGAGGGCCTTCTGGTCAGCAAAGTGCTGACAGAGAGAGCACGACCAGGTGGGGCAGGCACCTGTACAAGGCTTTGTGCCGTCCCTGCTCAGAGGGGATCCTCAGCACATCCCTCAAGATCTGCATACAGAAGAAAAGAATGAATATAAAACACCCAAAGGCCATACAGAGGCCATCCACAAGTACCAAAACTTCCCTGAGGCAGGAGTCTGAGCAGGAGAGCTTGAATGTCTGGGGGATGCTCTTACTGCTCCAGGGACAGGGCAGCCTTCCCCAGGCTGGTACAGCCAGAAAGGTGTTTTCACTTCCCATTCCTTCCTGCTGTGTTAAGAAGGGTTCTTAGGCAAAGAAGTTGATGCAAGGTAATTATTATTTTTTTTTTATTAAATGCAATGAGACACTGGATCCCCATTTACAGAAGTCTCTGGGTCAAACAAGATGTGTGGATACGTAAGTAGGAAGAGATTAATAATGACATTTCTTTGAATACAAAATCATCACAAGTGGAAAAAAAATATAAAGAAACAGTCTTATTTGGTCATGACATACAGTGGGAATCCTTTGTAGAAGCACATAGGTAGTCTATGGCTACCGAAAAATTTCCAGTCAGTTTCCTAAGGTCATCCTTGAGCTCCTGGATCCTCACACTCTTGATGAGGGGCTTCAGTGTTGGAGGTACCACCAAATGACAACCAGCCATCACCACATGCAGGGCTGGGGAGGAGATGGAGGGGGACTTCAGGCAAAGATGGCAGTACTGACAGACAAACAGCCAGGTGACAGAGGCATGTGGAGAAGGCTTTGTGTCGCCCTTGCTCAGAGGGCATCCTCAGCACCACTCTCAAGATCTGCACATAAGAAAGCATGAGGGGGAAAAAAAAAAAGGCACCAAAAATAGAAAGGCACTAAAAGCAATAAGCCAACTTCCCTGAGGTAGGAACGTGAGCAGGAGAGCTTGAGGATGTGGGGGATTTCACAGAAGAACTGGTGCAGGGCATTGCCCTGGCAGAGGGGCAGTGAAAGTGTATTGGCCGTGTGCAGCACAGCATAGGGAAAAACACTGCCCCAGGCAGCTGCTGCCATGTGGACACAAGCTCTGCTGCCCAGGAGGGTCCCGTAGTGCAGGGGATGGCAGATGGCAACGTAGCGGTCATAGGCCATGATGGTGAGGAGAAAATACTCAGCTGAAATGAAGAAACTGAAAAGTAAGGTTTGATCAGCACATCCTGCATAGGAGATGGCCCTGGTGTTCCAGAGGGAATTGACCATGGCTTTGAGGAGAGTGGTGGAGATACAACCCAGGTCTATGAGGTAGAGGTTGAGGAGGAAGAAGTACATGGGGGTGTGGAGGCGGTGGTCGCAGGTGATGGCGGTGATGATGAGGCCGTTTCCCAGGAGGGCAGCCAGGTAGCTGCCCAGGAAGAGCCAGAAGTACAAGAGCTGCAGTTTCTGTGTGTTCAGGAACGTCAAGAAGATGGAATCTGTCATGGAATTTCCATTGCACATTTGGTCCATCAGGATATGGAGGGCTCTTCATAGAGGAAAACGCATCAATACATTTGGACAGACTTCTCATTTCTCTCTATTCCCTTTGTCATGGGGCTGCTGGATATCAGAGAGATGCCATGGGTGAGCTGTGCTCTTCAGGAGCCCAGCTGGATTCAGCCCAGTAGGACCTCATTGGAAAGAGTGGAATGTCCTAAAGATGGGATGTCCTGAAGGGCGACTTAGCTCATTTGTATCACCCTGACTGTGCAGATTAGGAGGACATTTTACTCCCATGGAAGCATCCGCATAGCAGCAACCACAGATATTTTTCACGGCTGAATCCAACCCAACCCCAGAAACTCCGGTGATACCAACAAGGGGAGCAGAGGCAGAAGGGGAAATGTGGAGAAATGCCAGGAGTGTTTCTGTGAGGAGGCAATAGAAGGACAGAGGGTTGGGCTGTGCTGGGTGGAAGAGGAGACCAGGGCGTTCCTTCAGAGTGGGTGTCTGCGCTGCAGGGGATGGCAGGGAGGGTGCCCAAGTGCCCTCTCCCAGGGTGTTTGTGGGAGCAGGTCCCTCCGACTCCCTGCCCACGTCTCTGCTGCCTGGAGCTGTCCCTGCCGGGAGCTGTTTCTCTGTCCCAACATCTCCTCCCTGCCAGTGCTCACTGACCCCATCCCTCCCGCTGTGTGCTCAGCTCTGCCCTGCAGATCCCTCCTGGCAGCAGGGCACTGCCCAGGGACATCTCTGCATGCCAAGGGGATAAGAAGAGGCTCAGACAAATGCTAACGAGAACTGGGGTCTTTGTGCCTGCTCCAGAGTGGAGAAAAAAAATTCCCATCTCCCACTGTCAGGGATGTCACAGTCAGGGATGAGAAGGTAGAGTTGAGGCTCCTGAAAGAAGGGAACAAGGCCAAGAGGGGGACTTCAGGAGAGCAGGCTTTGGCCTTCTGAGGGACCTGATCAGAAGAATCCCATGGGATAGGGCCCTGTGGAGAAGAAAGCTCTTTGCTAGTCAAGGATGGACTCTTGCAGCTCCAGAACAGTCCACCCCATCATATAGGAAGTCTGTCAAAGCTGTCAGGAGCCTGGCATGGGTGAGAAAGGAGGTCCTGACTAAAATGAAGCATGAAGGGGCAGCCCAGAGAAGTTGGACGCTGACTGGTTTCTGGCCTCAATGATTCTTTGACTCTGTGCTGGAGAGAGCCATTTGTGTGAGCATGTGCTTGTCTGTGCCTGAGGTCGAGCAGGGGGACGAGGGGATCCCGGGGCCAGGTTCTGGATACATGGAAGGTGTCAGACCAGCTCTTGGAAGGATCCATTTTTGCTGTGTGTCTATATGGGTAGATATCTTACACTAACATAATACAGCACACAAAGAGCCCACCCTTGTTTCCCTCTCTCCACTGAGCATGGTTTTGATTGCCCTAGAAACCTCTTTGTGTACCACAAGTCTTCCCGTGATGATAATGCATTTGGGGGCGGGGGTGGGTGCAGGGAGGCTGGGTGAGTAGAGGGACGAGGCTGGCTCTGACAGGGGCCATGAAGCAGCTGCCCGGAGGTGACAGCAAGGACATTACAAGGAAGAAACTTATCTCTGTTGACGTCATTGTTTTTAGGAAGGCAAAGCTCCCCTTGAGCCAGTGGTTGCAAGGAAGGTCAAGAGCAGAAAGAAGGGTTACGGGGACCTCCTTGCAGCCTGTCAGAACCTAGGAGGAGGTCAAAAAAATACAGAGATTGGCTCTCCACCTCTGGTGCATATTAAGAGGATGAAAGAGAAGTGTTGGGTGAAAGAGGGGATGTTCAACCTGGAGATAAGGAGAAGATTTTCTGCCAGTGTCAGGGCTCGTCCTGAGCCAGGTGGCCATGAGCCCCACCTGCCCTTCCGTCTGCCATGGTTGGTCAGGTTGCTGTAACAGAGGTGCCCCCAGGATCAGAACCCAGGTGGGCCTCTTCCACCTGCCTCACCCCCTCCCCTCCCCAAGGATGGGGTTCCTCTCGGGTGGGGACTCTGATGCGCTGGATAACCTCAGAATGACTGCTGGCCAGCATGTCTCCTGAGGGCCAACCAGGCTGCTGCTGTGGAAGTGCCCTCAGAATCATCACCATGCCAGCCATCTCCCCTTGGCCTGCCGCTCCCCTTTCCCTCTGCCCCTATCTTGGCTCTGCTGGGAAGAGCGGTTTTGTGATAAACCTCTTGTCCCCAAACTGCTGGGGCCAGCTGCTGCACAGTCATGCTCCTACAACTGTAGTGGCCTCACAATCAAGATCAGAACTTGTCTCACCTTTGCCTATCTCTCCCCATCCACTCCCTTGACTCCTCATCTCTGCTGGACCCCACCTTCAACATCCAAACCCCGTTACTGGCTTTTCCCTCTCCTCTGCCCCACGGGTTGCCAGAGACAGGGTGGCACATCTTACATTTAGGATTTGCAGTGCTCATGCATAATTCTTGTGGTAAAGTCAGTACTGAGATCAGACTCTATGGTGTGGAGCAGTTAAAGCAGCAGATTGGCAGTGGTGACCAACCATGTTGGTTTTGCAAGGGGGGGCTTCTGTCTGTTTTAGAAAAGGAAAATTTGCTTTCCCTTATGATGCAGGTTGACTTGATGGGTCTTTTCACATTAATTCCTTTCATTGCCCTGGTTGGAAGATGACATTTTCCCACCTTGGGTCAAGACGATGGGCTCTCTCATAGCCACTCAAAGTGACTATAACAAAGTGACTCTACTCTGGAGTTATTTAGCCTGAGTTTGCCATACATGAAGAGGGTCCGTGCATGTTCATGCGTCCTCTAATAATAGGGCCAAGTTTCTCCTATTCCCAATGGCCACTTCAGCTGTGCGTTATCCCCAAGAATCTGCTGGCAAGCACTCCAGGATCCCTGGTGCCAGCCCACAAGAACCTGGGCCTTCCCAGTAGACCCTATGGATCTTGTCCAAGACATACTCTTGAATTCCCAGACTGAGGGGAGTGCGCTGCATTGATTGTGACTTCTGTTCATGACTATATGTTACTCTGCTGGAAGCTGAGCTGCTGTTCCAGCTTTCTGTAGCTCAGTTTCTAAAACCTTTAGTTCTGTTTCTAAATCTTGTGCTTGTCCAACTTGTAAGTCCAGCTGTTTCATTTGTAACCAGGGTCTATGTCTGTTTACCCTGAGATCTTCCTATCAAACTTTGATTAAGATGATTGTCTTTATTTTGGGAAATTCCTCCTCCTTCAATTTACGGGTGTCTTTTTTTCACATTCTTTACCTCGTCATCCATTTCTCTCAGGAGATCCTGTGAATCATACATGGCACACCACAGGGTTCCAATGGCACCGGCTTCCTTTTTCACTTTGCCATGACTAACGTAAACTTGACAGGCTGGAGAAGTAGGATCTGCTACTTTAAGACAGTGGGATCTCCTAGGGCATTGCCCTGGTTCAATCACCTGCTTATTGAGTTTGTAACATCCTTTTCCTCCTTAACGCATATTTTAGCTCAAGCTGCATGGTCTGTTTTATGCTGTGCACTTCCCATACAGCCTTTACACAGGCAAACACTAACAGGAATTTTGCTGCTCCAAGCGACTCAGTAGAAAAGAGTTTTAAATGTGTTTTCTGTAAGCTCCAATTCCAGATTGACTTTCCTTCAGAGGTCCATTGGTTCTGAGCATCCAGAAAGCCACACCAAAGATGCATTGTGGGTCATTTCAGTCACCACCATCACCCACAAACCTTCCACTTTGACTGCAGGGCTTGCCTCTCCATTTACAGACCACGCAATGAAGTTGGGATGAGGCTGTTCATTAGGAGAGCTTCCCAGACAAAATGCTGTTTGAGCCCAGCCAAGGGTGTGTCAGGGGCAATTCCTCGAGGCAGCCAACCAAATATTAAATGAGCACAGAGCTACTTGTGGCTGGAATTCTGTGTGCAGGAGCAAGGACTGCCTTCATTCCAACAGTGCAGTTCCTTCACCCTTGTCGTGGTTTGGGCCGGCCTGGCCACTGCAACAAACGACAGATGCTCTCCCTCACCTCTCTTTCCAAGGAGAGGAGGGAGAGAGAGAAAGGACTTGTCAGTTTAGATAAGTTAGTCAGTTTTGGGTCACTTCTCATCTCCGCTCCTATCCAAAGGTGTGACCCCTCTACACTTTATGGCTTCCGACCCTCCAACGGGGCATATAACAAAGTGAGCTGCCCTTGGTTGTTATAGCAAAAAGTCTAAGCAAGAGCCTCTCTGCATACCATGCCTTGGCATAAATTATAGATGATCAGGTTTTGTCACTCTGAGAGCCAACAGCTTATGGACAATATGCATTAAATTTCAGAGAGTTCAGTTAGTTCGAGGAGGCTTGGCTGCAAAGTCAAATTACTGAACAGAAAATGGGTTCTGTTTCATTTCAAACCAGCACAGGTGGGCTGTCCTTTTGGGAGGGCATAAGGAGAATAAAAGAGAAGCACTCGGGATTTCAGGGAATGGAAAGAGAAGCAAAGGATGCTGTTGGCCTTCTTTGCCCCCTGCTCCTGTTTTGCCTAATGAAACTGAAGAACCAGCAGAGCCTTTCCCGCAAAACTGCCACCCAGCCACACCGCCCCTGCCCTCTGTCATTGTATGGGGTTAGTGCACTTCAAGGGCAGAACTTCAGAGTTCTCTTTATCGGACATCATGATATTACTTTTGGCCCATCCCTCTGGCCTGTCTATGTCCTTTGGCATACCAGCCCTTCCCGCCAGAGTAGTGTCTTCAAATCCTATGAAAAAGAACACTTGCATCTTCTCCAGGTCCTTATAAACATGATAAACAGGGCAGGTGGCAGGACAGACACTTGCAGGAGCTTTCAAGCTAGATGCCTCAAGGAAGAGTACCACACATTGACCACAGACCTCTGAGCCCAATCTGCCATCTGGTTAGTTACCCATCTCCTTATGCACCCATGCAAGCCATGACATCCTAATTCGGGCACAAGCATATTGTGGGGGAAGATGCTGAAAACTATGCTGACTTCCAACTTAAAAGACCAGCACTGCTCTCCCTGCGCTGAGCAATCCTGTTCTTCCATCACAGGAAGCAGAGAACGGTGGGACACAAGCTGTCCTGGGTAAATCCAGGGTTTCAGACACCCACAAATGGGTTCTGAGCGGACACACTCTGGGGCACAACTTCCCCTATTTATCGGTTGGCCATTTTTTTAAAAGAGCATGCAATATTTGGATGCTGCCAGTCATCAGGGAGTTCCCTCCCTCAACCTCCATGGCCTTTCAATGATTACGGAGTGTCATTGGACATGCTGGGACATTGGTTTACCCTGTCATCTCCCTCAGCTGCCACCCCTCCTGTCCCATAGACTGGTAAGGATTGTCTTAGTTAAGGTGACTTGGGAACAATCCACTGCTGGTGGCGTTCCTCCAGATTCCTGCCCCGAGTCACAGAGCCCTGGGAGACCTTGCTGGGGCAGACTGAGGCAAAGAGGATGTAGAGAATCTCCGATATAGCTCCACCCGCTCTATGAAACTCAGCAGTGGCCACACAGTGGCTTTGTTTCTCTTCAAACTGTTCCTGAAGGAGTAAACACTCATACTGGTGCCCTTGAATTGCCTTTCGGGGTTAGATTGAATTGTGATCTGGACTATAGCAGAGCTTGGAGGAGGCTGTCCTTGAAGACCATCTGGACTGAGCTCTGCCACCATGTCACAGCTCTGTCTGCCACAGGAACGGCTCCAGCTCGTCCTGTCTGTGCCCCTGGCTGAGATCATTGCTGCACGTTTGGGCTGAAGCCCCCCAGCTGTGGCACCAGGCAAGCGGTGACTTGCCATAAGGACTCCTGGTACCAAGAGTCCAAGACCTCGTGTGTGCTACTGATGGGACAAGAAGAGGGGGTACTCATGGCCAGCTCTTCTTCTGCTGGGAGAAAGAACACTGGTGGAAGTAAGTGTCTCTGCGCAGCTGAGGGAGGGAACATGAGAGATTGCATCAGCCTTTTTCACAGGCGGTTCCCCTGGAGCCCCAGGGACATCTCTGAGGGAGGCCAGAGGGGACAGAGAGAGTGCCACCGTGGGCTGGTCCTCTGCTGCTGAGCTGGGCCGGGCTGCTGGGCCGGAGGGAGCTCCTGGCAAGAGGGCAGCACCGCAGAGAGACAGCTCTGCCCAGGAGCAGGGCTGGGGGCACTGCCTGCAGGCAGAGAGGGGAGACCTTCGAGGCAGAGAGAGCTTAACGGCAGTCTGGAGTGGGGGGCGCTGAGAGCTCACTGGGGCAGAAATCTTCACCGCCCTCTGCGTGGTAAGTCTCAGGGTGCCGGGCAATGCAGCTCCAGTTCCTGGAGGGTTCTCCTCAAGCTGGTCCATCTGAGAGCTCTGGGCTCTGTCAGGAGGACTCTCTCAGTTTCTGTGCTGTAGAGGAGGAGAATGTGCTCCAGAGCAGGGCTTCCCTGCTGCCCGGTGAGAGGGACAGGGCCGGAGGGCTGCCTTCTGCCGGGGATGGTTGTGGAGGTGTGCATAGGGGTGTGCAGGCAGCGGTGGGCAGGGCTGTCCTTGCCATCAGGGTCCCTGCACCCCATGGCTGTGTGCCGGGGCAGGGACTCTGCCAGGGTCAGCTCTGCACCTGCCCGGGGAGCTCCCACAGAGCTTCTGTGGGGAGAAGCAGTGGGTGGAAAGAGTGATGGCCAGCAAGGCAGATGCCTTCTGTTGCTGAGATGGACCTGTGTGGGTCAGGGCTGCTCCCGGATCCCCATCACCCCCAGGACATTTGCACAGAGTCCTTTTGAAGAAGGACATCGAGGCACCTTTCCCCTGAAGGGGAAGAATTCTGTGCTGTGGGATTTCTCCTCTCGGCTGCTGGGTGAGCAGTGGGGGGTGGGAATGGAGTTCTCCTTTGTGGAGAAGGCACAGAGACCCCCGTTCTCGATAGCACTTCCCTGAAGCCCTCCTGAGCCCCCGCACACCCAGAGACGCCCCTGGGCAGCGCTGTGCTGCCAGGAGGGGTCTGCAGGGCAGAGCTGAGCACACAGCGGGTGGGATGGGCTCTGGGGCACTGGCAGGGAGGAGACCCGGGGGCAGAGAAGCAGCTCCAGGCAGGGGCAGCTCCTGGCAGCCCAGACATGGGCAGGGACAGAGAGGGAGCTGCTGCCAGACATGCCCAAGCAGGGGGAATCCCGGCACCTCCTGCCATACCCTCACCTTCAGACAACTTCTCCGCAGCAAGCCTCTGCTCTCCTCTCCCGCCCACCTCACAGCCAGAGGGTCCAGAGCCCGAGATGCCTTCTCGGCAGCTGCACCTCCAGTCAAGGAGACGTGTGATTGTCCTACAAGTGATGCACAACATAAAAGCAAGTGCCCTGCAGTTTCTCTGTCTGGAGACACTGTCACTGAGGAGAAGGCTTCACTGCACGCCTGTCTGACTCCCTCTCCTCGCTTCCTTTTTTCAGAGCACAGACACATTTCTCCTCTTTCCCCATCCTTCTGTTGAACTCTGCATCTCAGGAGTTGGGAGGGGGTGCGGGTCAGCTTCTCTTCTGCCTCTGACTCTGGGAGTCCTGCCCCAGAGGTGTCCTCATGGAAAGTAGGTGTCGAAGTAGTATTTTACCTGATAAGGGAGTGTGTCATTGAGTTTGTGGGGTTGGGAATGAGCTGGGTCATTCCTCATTCAGCTGTGGGAGGGGGATTTCTGTGAGGAATGGCATGGGGATTTCCTCAGAGAAGTCTCCGAGTTTGTCACTGCCTTTTCCTCCTTGGACAGGTCCCCCTGCCCAGAAGCAGCAAATGTCCAATGGCAGTTCCATCACACAGTTCCTCCTCATGGAGTTTGCAGAAACACGAGAGCTGCAGCTCTTGACCTTCGGGCTCTTCCTGGGCATCTACCTGGCTGCCCTCCTGGGAAACGGCCTCATCATCACCGCCATCGCCTGCGACCACCACCTCCACACCCCCATGTACTTCTTCCTCTTCAACCTCTCTGTTCTTGACCTGGGATCCATCTCCACCACTCTCCCCAAAGCCATGGCAAACTCCCTCTGGAACACCAGGGCCATCTCCTATGCAGGATGTGCTGTCCAGCTCTTTTTCTTTCTCTTTTTTATTTCAGCTGAGTATTTTCTCCTCACCATCATGGCCTATGACCGCTACGTTGCCATCTGCCATCCCCTGCACTACGGGACCCTCCTGGGCAGCACAGCTTGTGTCCGCATGGCAGCAGCTGCCTGGGGCAGTGGGTTCCTCAATGCTGTGCTGCACACGGCCAATACATTTTCACTGCCCCTCTGCCAGGGCAATGCCCTGCACCAGTTCTTCTGTGAAATCCCCCACATCCTCAAGCTCTCCTGCTCACACTCCTACCTCAGGGAAGTTGGGCTTCTTGTGGTTAGTGCCTGTTTAGTCTTTGGGTGTTTTGTTTTCATTGTGGTGTCCTATGTGCAGATCCTGAGGGTGGTGCTGAGGATCCCCTCACAGCAGGGACGGCACAAAGCCTTTTCCACGTGCCTCCCTCACCTGGCCGTGGTCTCCCTATTTATCATCACTGGAGTGTTTGCCCACCTGAAGCCCCCCTCCATCTCCTCCCCATCTCTGGAACTGGTGGTGTCATTTCTGTACTCGGTGGTGCCTCCAGCAGTGAACCCCCTCATCTACAGTATGAGGAACCAGGAGCTCAAGCATGCCCTATTGAAACTGACCCAATGGACGCTGTTACACCGACAATAACCTGCCACCCCTTCTCTGCACACTGCCCAGGGGTTATCTTAGATCATGAGCCTAATTTTCCTCTTGTCATAACCCTGCTGATTGATATTTTTCTGGGTTTATACTACTTGTGTTGGGGCTTGATCCTACTGTGTCTGACCCTTGCACAACACTGAGTCAGATGTGGCCGGTCTGGTAACAGCTCTTAAATGAAACGGGATGTCTCAGGTAGAATAGCAAGAAAAGGGAAAAGCAGGGAAAAAAAAAAAAAAACAAACATGGGCTGAGATAAATATCGTTTAATAGAACAGTAACAGAAAATAAAAGCATTAGCAGTAACAACATCAATAATAATAATAAGTATAAGTATATATAGAATAAAGTGATGCAAAATATATTACTGTCAACACCCAATGATCATTTGCCCCGCCTGTCTGGAGAAGTGATCACCGATTCCTTCCCTCAAGCCAACTCCCATTTATATACTGAGCATGACAGCTATGAGATGGAACATTCCTTTGGCCAGCTTGTCTTGTCTGTGCCCCCCCACCTTCTACGGGACGTTGAAAAAGTCCGTGACTTAATATAAGCATCACTCAGCAACAACTAAAACAATATGAGTTAGCAATGTTATTCTCATAGTCAATCCAAAACAGAGCAGCTACCAGGAAGAATATTAACTCTATCCCAGGCAAAACCAGGACAGCGTCCGCCCCTTATTCTATACCATCTACCTCATGCCCAGGTCTTACACTTTTCCATAAATCACCACCATTTTCCTGTCTTTGATATATGTATATATGCACACAGATATCATTCCCTTAGTCCATGGGCCATCCCACTGAAATGTCCCTTGAGTTCATTTAGTCCATGACTTTGGGCTCCATCTCTTGTAACTGTCTTTCCCGGCAGAAGACGTGGTGTGTGATGTTGAATTGTTGCGTGCTGCATCTGGAGCTCGCAGCTGGTGTAGCCGGCAGGGCCCATGTCCATCAACTGTGGGTTGAAGATGTCGATCTCAAGACAATTCCCGAGTGCCAGTTACTGCAGCCACTTCTGGTTCCATCACTTCTGCACTTTGCTCAGTTTCATCAAAGTTCATTCTTCATTAATTTAGGTCACTTTCACTGCAATGCCATAGATAGAGCATATAGCACCTGTAGTAGTGATGACATAGAGTGGTAATTTAGCAATAAATATCATATCATTTGATTCATTGGCCATTCTCACCAAAATCAAATCCCCTTGAGGAACACATCGATCATCCCCATCCTCCCGCATCACCCACCAAGTGCACTCAGGGCCTTACAAAAAAGCTATCCCACAGATAGTTTTGCCTTTGCTTGTGTCAGGAATAATCCAGACTCTCTTCCCGAACATATTCAGATCCTCAAATGTTCCCTAACCAGGTGGCCTTTGCCAAATGTGTATCCCGACTTTTGAAGGTCCCACCACCCATGGCTCTCAGTGTAGTTTATAACAGACCGTTGTATTGTTTCATTTTCCCGGAGGCTCGTGCATGGTAGGGGATGTGATACACCCGCCCAATGCCATGCTCTTTGGCCCAGGTGTCTATGAGGCTGTTTGGAAATGAGTCCCACTGTCTGACTCAATTCTCTCTGGGGTGCCATGTCGCCATCAGACTTGCTTTTCAAGGGCCAGGATAGTTGTTCAGGGCGGTGGCATGGGGCAGAGGGTGTGTTTCCAGCCGTCCGGTGTTTGCTTCCACCGTTGTGAGCACGTGGCGCTTGCCTTGGCGGGTTTGAGGGAGTGTGATAGAACCAATCTGCCAGGCCTCCCCGTATTGATATTTCAGCCAACGTCCTCCATATCAAAGAAGCTTTAACCGCTTGGCTTGCTTAAATGCAGCACACGTTTCACATTCGTGGATAACCTGTGCAATAGTGAACGTGATCAAGTCCACCCCCTGGTCACAAGCCCATCTATATGTCGCATCTCTTCCTTGATGGCTTGAGGCGTCATGGGCCCACCAAGCTATGAATAGTTCACCCTTACGTTGCCAGTCCATGTCCACCTGAGCCACTTCAATCTTAGCAGCCTGATCCACCTGCTGGTTGTTTTGATGTTCCTCAGTGGCCTGACCCTTGGGTACGTGGTCATCTACATGATGTACTTTCACAACCAGATTCTCTATCTGGGCAGCAATGTCTTGCCACAGTTCAGCAGCCCAGATGGGTCTACCTCTGCACTGCCAGTTGCTCTGCTCCCACTGCTGTAACCACCCCCACAGAGCATTTGCCACCACCCATGAATCAATATAGAGGTAAAGCACCAGCTGCACGGGGGCTCACAGCCGGTCCCGGGTCACCCCTGCGCCTGTGATTTCACTTTGGGACACATTCCAGAGCCACCAGACAGGCAGGGGTTGGGAGACGGTGTTGGAGGGAGGGCACAGACAAAGTGCTGTAGCACCTCCAGGAGAAGCACCTTCCACTGCCACAGGCTGTGACGTGGGCGATAGCTTGGCTCCCAGCGACACATCCTCACCCAGGGAGAGGAAGATGAGTGCTGTGCTTTGCACCATCTTCAGTGAGCTTTGCCTGGAGGAGAGACTCTTTGATGGGTGGCATTGAGTTCAGTGCTCACAAGAACATCCTCTGTAGCTGCAGTCAATAGTTCAGGTCAGTGCTTGGAACAAGAGGGGATGGGGACACACAGCATTTCCCAGGCTGTGTCACGCTGCCTTAGTGTCTCTCCAGTGTTTCCCTCGGCACTGAACCTCTTTTCCAGCACTTCCCCACAGTCCTGGTGCCTTCCTGGACACCGGAATTCATCCCCAACCCAAGATCTCACAGCAGCGCTGGAAGCGGTGTCTGACGAACCCCCCGATGCGGTGCAGGGCTGGAGCATGGCCAGCCGGGCTTGTCTGCCGTGGGGCGGGAGGTGTTCCTTCCCCACACAGCGCCATTCTCTGGTGGTCTTGTTGAAGCAAGGAGGGCACTGGCCCTGTGGCTCTCTGTGCACAGCCGGAGGCGGTGACTCCTTGTTAAAACAACCGGCTCGTAACACATGAATTAATAAGCCCCACGGCCTCCCAGCGTGGCTACTGCGTGTGCCCAAATTGGTGCCCCGGAAAGGAGGCACAGGGGATAATAGGGTCCGGGTTTAATGCAGCAAAGCTGCTTTTTCCCCCAGCACTGCTTTGCTTTTTTCAGGGCTTTGTTTTCCACCCACTGGAGCAATGCCGGGAACGATGTCTATAAAATCCCCGGCACTTCACCTGAAATGATGCGGCTCATTACCAAGTACGCCTACACCGGCACAGTACCGGTCAAGGCCATCAACGTTGAACATTTGCTGATAGCGGCCGACCAGTTCAACGTCATGGGCATCGTCAGACTGTGCTGCGAGTTCTTAAAGTCCCAGCTGTGCTTGGAGAACTGCGTCGGCATCTGGAGATTCACCGAGTATTACTACTGCCTTTATTATTGACTTTATTATTGACCTGCGGGAAGCAGCCCACGCGTTCATCTCCCATCACTTGGAAAGGGTGACCAGGGTGTTGAGAGAGTTTCTGGAGCTCTCCATCAATGACCTCCTGTGTGTCCTGCAGAAGGAGGATCTCCGTGGGAAAGAAGAGGCCGTGTTCAAGGCCGTTCTGCAATGGATGGCTCACGACCCGCAGAACAGGAGGCAGCAGGTTGCAGTCTTGCTGGGCAAGGAAGAGTGGAAGGGGGGACAGAGGGCATTTATTTAAAACAAAAAAAGTCTAGGTTATTCTTACCTTAGAAAAAATAAACTCAGCATTTTTGACAGTAAGGACTTTGCTTGAAACTTTTGAAATCCTACCTTCACAAGGGTATAAATTTGTAGTTCATATTCACTGGACATACACACCACTCACCCAAATCCCATTGATTGTTAGCACGTGCATGGTTTCCGAAGGCACACACACTGACACTATGGAAATGATCAGGTATGTGTTGTCTATGAGTGCCCAGGCCACAGTTGTGTGAGGCATTGCACAAGCATCTGAAATCCTTGCCCAAAAGAGTTTGCAAACCACCTGTTCCTTTCGACTGGGCCTGAAAGGGGGACCATCTTGCATAGGGGAGGATGGCACATCGCTCTCATGTTCTTGAGGCAGTCCTATTCGAGTCATGGTTTCAGTCAGAGTCCTTCCTGAACGATCATTGCCTGGGAGGACAGCACCATAAAGGCAGTCAAGTGCCTTCTGGGCCACCCCTGGGGACAATTCTCGGCCTTCGAGGATAACATCATGAAAACTTTCCAACTGCCCATGCTGTCCCAGGAGAGAGATTGGGACACAAAGTATGGAATTACATGAGTGATTCTCTGTTCACGAGCACGAGTGGTCCCAGTCAAATTGGGACACCCCAAATGCAGTTTCACACATGGTTCTTATACCTTTAGAGCATTCAGGTACAACACAATTTGAGTGATCGCTACTTAACACGCACACGCAGGCTGCTGTTTGGCAAAGCAACTCTCATGCTGTGGCATCATCATCCACCTGCTGCTCTCCTAATGGAGACGTCCCTGGAGTCGGTCTTGCTGCAGTTCCTTATCTCTGATGCCAGATCAGGGGAGGGTTTCACAGGGGTGTCAGAGGGGCTGGGAGGATGGTGTCATCCGCTCAGTGCTGGAGCATCCTTTCTTCTTCAGGCTGGGGGCTGTCTTCTCCTCCCGACAATGAGCTGGGTCCTGTAGTCATGCTGACTGAACCATGGCTATGCAGTACGCAAAAGAAACGCTGTACATCTTAAGAAAGTTCATACAATTTCATACTCTAAAGAGTAATTGTTACAATAGTTCTGGAATGAGATTTTCCTAACAGTCCCTCCTTTTCCTTTCACCGTCAGGGTCACACTATACTCTTCATTATTTAAGTCGTAAGTCAAGTTCATAAGGTAATACTACACTGTAAACACACCCATCTAATTAGAAAGCAAAACAAGAGAGTGAATACAACAACCCAAATCCTTTCAGTTCACAGTCCTGTTCCTAAGTCTGGGAGCCAAGAGGTTAGCCACCCAAAGAGATTTAGGGGAGATCCCTGCCCTATTTCGTGTAATATTTTTAAATGAGTCTTTCTCTTGTTTCTCTCAGTTTTGTTTTTCTGATCTTGACTGACATAAAAACCCCAGCAGCTCTTATTCAAGAACGCACCTACTCTGCCCTGTACTTCTAAAAGGTGCTCTAGAGCTAAGCCATTCTATATTACCATTTTTGATAATAATTTGATTTCTTTCTCTAAGGCTGTCATACTGCCTGCCCTCATTAATGGCTTTTTCTAATTCTCTTGGCACATTTGCAGTAGCCCTTTCTAGTTTTGCGGTCCTTCGCTGTGGGATAAAATCTGCTATAGACAGGTGGAACTCAGTGCCACATTATCAAAGGCATTTATGAAAGGCAGGTCCTGCTTGACTAACCTGATCTCCTTCTACAACGTGGTCACGCACTCAGTGGATGAGGGAAAGACTGTGGATGTTGTCTATCTGGACTTTAGTAAAGCCTTTGACACTGTTTCCCACAGCATTCTCCTGGAGAAACTGGCTGCTCATGGCTCGGATGGGCACACGCTTTACTGGGTAAAAAACTGTCTGGAAGGCCGTGCCCAGAGAGTGGTGGTGAACGGAGTTAATTGCAGTTTGCGGGCGGTCAGGAGTGGTGTCCCCCACGGCTCAGTGCTGGGGCCAGTCCTGTTTAACATCTTTATCAATGATCGGGATGAGGGGATGGAGTGCTCCCTCAGTCAGTTTGCGGATGACACCAAGCTGGGTGGGAGTGTTGATCTGCCTGAGGGTAGGGAGGCTCTGCAGAGGGATTCGGACAGACTGGACCCATGGGCCAAGGCAGACTGTAGGAGTTTCAATGAGGCCAAGTGCTGCGTCTCACACTTTGGCCACAACAACCCCCGCCAATGCTACAGGCTTGGGGAGGAGTGTCTGGAAAGCTGCTCAGCAGAGAGGGACCTCTGTTGTTGGTTGATAGCAGCTGAACATGAGCCAGCAGTGTGCCCAGGTGGCCAAGAAGCCCACCGGCTTCGTGGCCTGTATCAGGACTAGTGTAGCCAGTAGGACCAGGGAGGAGATTTCCCCCCTGTACTGGGCACTGGGGAGGCCGCATTTTGAGCACTGTGTTCAGTTTTGGCCCCCTCACCACAAAAAGGACACCAGAGCGTGTCCAGAGAAGGGCAACGAAATGGGTGAGGGGTCTGGAGCACATGTCTTATGAGGAGCGGCTGAGGGAACTGCGGTGGTTTAGCCTGGAGAAAAGGAGGCTGAGGGGAGACCTTATTGCTCTCTAAACATATCTGAAAGGAGGTGGAAGAGAGGTGGGTGTCGACGTGTTCTGTCAGGTAACGGGTGTTAGAACAAGAGGAAATGGCTTCAAGTTGCGCTAAGGGAAGTTTCAACTGGATATTAGGAATAATTTCTTTACTGAAAGGGTCATCAGGCATTGGAATGCGTTACCCAGGGCAGTGGTGGAGTCCCCATCCCTGGAGGTGTTTAAGGGTTGTGTAGATATAGTGCTGAGGGATATGGTTTAGTGGTGGGCTTGTCTGTGTTAGGGTAATGATTGGACTATGTGATTTTACAGGTCTTCTCCAATATAGGAAATTCTGTGATACTGTGATTCTGTGATGATGGCGCTGGGACAACTTCCCCGGGGTGTCCAGTGGGCACAGGCACAGCCCAGACCCTGCTCTGCTGGTCCCTCATGTCTCTCGCAGGAGCCCAGCTGTGCCAGGACACTGCTATGTGCCCCCACCCTGCACATTCCCACACTTCAGCTCTTCCCTGGGGTTCTCTTCTCTAGGGCACTTGCCAGCCCTGCCAGCACAGACCCTCCCAGAATCTGGCCACCTCCTGCCCTCTCCCAGCACAGACCAGCAGAGCAGCCCCATTGGGACTGGTCCCACAGCAGGACACAGAGGCCAGTGAGAATTTCCACACAGCCAGCATGATGAGGAGATCTCTGCCCCAGGCAGCTTGCAGCCCCACCTGCCAAATGTCCTCCCAGGATGGCATGAGAGAATTGGCCCAGGGCACCCTCAGGAAGGTCCTTTGGCCCCACGGACAGGGCAGCCTGCCCCGAGCTGTCCCACCAGAGCAAAGGGTTCCTCTTGCCATGGCTGCCCTGCACACACGCGGTGCCCTGCTCTTCTCCCGCCACAGCCCATCTCCCCTCAGAGCCTCTTCCCGAGAGAGCTCATCCGTGCTGGCCTGGCCAGCCACTCCTGCACCCCTCCCCAGGCGTCCCACAGCCCCCGAGCTGGTGGTGCGGCTCTGCAGAGCTGGGGGCTGTGGTGCCCAGGGCCATGCTGGTCAGGCTGGGAGGCAGACCCAGGTCGGGTGGCTCCTGCCCCCTTCACCTCAGCACACAGACGTGGCCCCTGTAGCTCCAGAGAAGTTCTCGGAGAAAGGATGTCAGACAAACAAGTCAGTGCAGGGTCCTTCAGTTTTTCAAAAACGAAGAGAGAACAGTTTCTTATTTACACAAAGTCTGTGGCTCCCACAACACAGATCCTGACATAGCAATAGGATAAAGGATGATTCTTCACTTTTATTGACAGCATTAAGAAAACCCAGAAAAGCTAAAAAACAAAGAAATGAAAGGAAAAAAAGTACTAAAGACAATCTGGGCCTGTAATGAGTTACATCATGTGTGATATGTAGAAGATGGGCAGTTCATTGCTGCTTCTGCCAAGATACCAGTCATCAGTTTCCACAGGGCATCCTTGAGCTCCTGGTTCCTCATGCTGTAGATGAGAGGGGTCACTGCTGGAGTCACCACTGAGTACAGAAATGACACCAACAGGTCCAGAGATGGGGAGGAAATGGTGGGGGGGTTCAGGTAGGCAAACATGGCAGTGCTGTTAAACAGGGAGATCACAACCAGGTGAGGGATGCCCGTGGAAAAGGCTTTGTGCCATCCCTGGTCCGAGGGCATCCTCAGCACAGCCCTCAAGATCTGCACATAGGAAAACAGAATGAAAGCAAAAGCCCTGAATGCTAGTAAGACACTAAGCACCAGAAGCCCAACTTCCCTGAGGTAGTCTGAATGTGAGCAGGAGAGCTTGAGGATGTGGGGGATTTCACAGAAGAACTGGTGCAGGGCATTGCTCTGGCAGAGGGGCAGTGAAAATGTATTGGCCGTGTGCAGGAGAGAATTGAGGAACCCACTGCCCCAGACAGCTGCTGCCATGCGGACACAAGCTCTGCTGCCCAGGAGGGTCCCGTAGTGCAGGGGATGGCAGATGGCAACGTAGCGGTCTTAGGCCATGATGGTGAGAAGAGAAAACTCTGCTGAAATGAAAAAGACAAACAGCAAGGCTCGTGTAGGACGTGCTGCATAAGAGATGACCCTGGTGTCCCAGAGGGAATTGGCCATGACTTTGGGGAGAGTGGTGGAGATGGAGCCCAGGTCAAGAACAGAGAGGTTGAAGAGGAAAAAGTACATGGGGGTACCAAGAAGACCGAGTGGATAAGGCCCTCTATAGACAGATTGGAGTAGGCTCACATTCACAAGCCCTGGTCCTCAGAGGGAACTTTAGCCAGCCTGATAGCTGTTGGAAGGAAAGCACAGCAGCGCATAGGCAATCCAGGAGGTTCCTGGAACACCTTAACGATTACATCCTTCTCCAAGTGACAGCAGAGCCAATGAGGAGAGATGCTATGCTGGACTTTGTCCTGACCAAGAAAGAGGGGCCCATGGGGAATGTCATGGTCAAGGGCAGCCTTGGCTGCAGTGACCTTGAGGTGGCAGAGTCTGGGATCTTTAAGGTGGCTAGGAGAGCACACAGTAAGCTCGCTATCCTGGACTTCAGGAGATAGACATTGGCCTCTTCAGGGACCTGCTTGGTGAACTACATTGGGACAAAGCCCTGGAAGGAAGAGGGACCCATGAAAGTTGGCTATTATCCAAGGGCTACCTCAGCCAAGCTCAGGAGCAATACATCCCGGCAAAGAGGAACTCAGGGAAAGACAGCAGGAGGCCTGCGTGGATGACCAAGGAGGTCCTGGTCAATCTCAAAAAGGAAAAGGAAGCCTACAGAAGGGTTGAAGCAAGGACAGGTATCCTGGAAAGAATTGTCCGAGCAGCGAGAGATCAGGTTAGGAAAGCTAAAGACCAGGTAGAAGTGAATCTGGCCAGGCGCATGAGGGCACAGCAGTCCTGGCCTTGGGGTCCCCTCAGGCACCTCATGCGTCTCCCCACTCTCCCCTCCCTGTGCCTGATGAGGCCCTGCTGACTCCCTCGGCACTGCAGCGTCCTTGTGCGTGGACACATTGATTCAGTGCTTTATATTGGTGGACTTCACCTTGGAGGGTGTTTCACCTTCGGAGTCTCCATCCGTTCCAGTCCAAGGGCAAGTGTTGAGTCCCTAATCCCGCCTCTCCTCCCCCCTAAAAAATGCATTTCCAGAATGTCCGGTATATGCCGTCAGTCCTCTCATACATGAAGAAGACTGAGGAGATAATGGGAGCTCATGGACGGTCTCCCCTTCTATTGGGCACCAAGAGCGCTTTTAAATCCAGAATATTTGGTGCAGTGGAACCCAATAGTACCGTGAGCTTGGCTCCAGAAACATTGAAAAAACAAGAACAGACTCCTTAAAATATTGATTCCTTGAACATGTTCTTGGAAGGAACTTTGGAGGAACAGCCCATCCTGCCCTTGGGAGGTGCCCTTTTACTGAAGAGCTGTTATCTGTCAGGCCACACCTGACTCAGTGTTGTGCAAGGGTCAGACACAGTAGGATCAAGCCTTAAGACAAGCAGCGTAAACTCAGAAAATTATCTATAAGCAGGATTATCACGAGAGGAAAAAGCAGAATTGCAGCCTAAGATGAGCCTTTGGCAATGTGCAGAGAAGGGGCAGAAGGTTATTCTCAGCGAAACAGTGTCCATTGGGCCTGTTTCCGTACGGCATCCTTGAGCTCCTGGTTCCTCATGCTGTAGATGAAGGGGTTCATTGCTGGAGGCACCACCGAGTACAGAAATGACACCACCAGGTCCAGAGATGGGGAGGAGATGGAGGGCGGCTTCAGGTGGGCAAACACTCCAGTGCTGATCAAGAGGGAGACCACGGCCAGGTGAGGGAAGCATGTGGAAAAGGCTTTGTGCCGTCCCTGCTCCGAGGGGATCCTCAGCACTGCCCTCAAGATCTGCACATAGGACACCACAATGAAAACAAAACACCCAAAGGCTAAACAGACACCAACCACAAGAAGCCCAACTTCCCTGAGGTAGGAGTGTGAGCAGGAGAGCTTGAGGATGTGGGGGATTTCACAGAAGAACTGGTGCAGGGCATTGCCCTGGCAGAGGGGCAGTGAAAATGTATTGGCCGTGTGCAGGAGAGAATTGAGAAACCCACTGGCCCAGGCAGCTGCTGCCATGCGGACACAAGCTCTGCTGCCCAGGAGGGTCCCGTAGTGTAGGGGATGGCAGATGGCAACGTAGCGGTCATAGGCCATGACGGTGAGGAGAGAACACTCTGTTGACATAAAAAAGAAAAAGAAAAAGAGCTGGACAGCACAGCCAAAGTAAGAGATATCCTGGGTGTCCCAGAGGGAATTGGCCATGGCTTTGGGGAGAGTGGTGGAGATGCAGCCCAGGTCTATGAGGGAGAGGTTGAGGAGGAAGAAGTACATGGGGGTGCGGAGGTGGTTGTTACAGGTGATGGCAGTGATGATGAGGCTGTTTCCCAGGAGGGCAGCCAGGTAGATGCCCAGGAAGAGCCAGAAGGTCAAGAGCTGCAGCTCCCGTATGTCTGCCAATGCCAGGAGGAGGAAGTGGGTGATGGAGCTGCCGTTGGACATTTGCTGTGTCTGGGCAGGGGGACCTGTCCAAGGAGGAAAAGGTAGTGACAAACTGGGACAGACTTCTCTGAGGAAATCCCAATGCCATTCCTCACAGAAATCCCCCTCCCACAGGTGAATGAGGAATGACCCAGCTCATTCCCAACCCCACAAACTCAATGACACACTCCCTTATCAAGTAAAATACTACTTCGACACCTACTTTCCATGAGGACACCTCTGGGGCAGGACTCCCAGAGTCAGAGGCAGAAGAGAAGCTGACCCGCACCCCCTCCCAAACTCCTGAGATGCAGAGTTCAACAGAGGGGTGGGGAAACAAGGAGAAACACGTCTGTGCTCTGAAAAAATGAAGCGAGGAGAGGGAGTCAGACAGGCGTGCAGTGAAGCCTTCTCCTCAGTGACAGTGTCTCAAGACAGAGACACTGCAGGGTACTTGCTTTTATGTTGTGCATCACTTGTAGGACACAAACACTTCTCCTGGACTGAAGGTGCAGCTGCTGAGAAGGCATCTCGAGCTCTGGACCCTGTGGCTGTGGGGTTGGCGGGAGAGGAGAGCAGAGGCTTGCTGCGGAGAGGTTGTCTGAAGGTCAGGGGATGGCGGGAGGTGCCGGGATCCCCCCTGCCTGGGCACTTCTGGCAGCAGCTCCCTCTCTGTCCCTGCCTGTGTCTGGGCTGCCAGGAGCTGCCCCTGCCTGGAGCTGCTTCTCTGCCCCCGGGTCTCCTCCCTGCCAGTGCCCCAGAGCCCATCCCACCCGCTGTGTGCTCAGCTCTGCCCTGCAGACCCCTCCTGGCAGCACAGCACTGCCCGGGGGCATCTCTGGGTGTGCTGGGGCTCAGGAGGGCTTCAGGGAAGTGCTATCGAGAACGGGGGTCTTTGTGCCTTCTCCACAAAGGAGAAATCCACTCCCACCTCCCACTGCCCACCCAGCAGCAAAGAGGAGAAATCCCACAGCACAGACTTGTTCTCTTTCAGGGGAAAGGTGCCTCGATATCCTTCTTCAAAAGGGCCCTCTGCAAATGTCCTGGGGGTGATGTGGATCTGGAGCAGCCCTGACCCACACAGGTCCATCTCAGCAACAGAAGGCATCTGCCTTGCTGGCAGTCACTCCTTCCACCCACTGATTCTCCCCACAGAAGCTCCGTGGGAGCTCCCCGGGCAGGTGGAGAGCTGACCCTGGCAGAGTCCCTGCCC